>NC_092628.1:79381193-79607024 GCF_039555335.1 Amphiura filiformis
ATGTGTACCATATCGGAAGAGACAACATGTGGTAACCTGTATCAACTCCTTGGGAAGGAGGGGGGAGCAACTGTGAGCGAGGGAGCCTCCCCACCCTTCATGCCACTGACCATGAGAACTCAGACATTTGCTCAGTTAAAATTATTGCATTCCCAATGGGTATCCTGAAATGGTAAAGGGGATGCAACCAAACTTAACTAAACAAGTTGCATCAAAAGTACAAGATGATGATGTATCTCTATCCAATTTGTTACTACTGAGTAAGATAGTCAGTTTTCTCATGCTTTTTGATTAATCCAATTTGGCGGTGAGAGATGTAATTTTAGTTGTATGAAATTTGCCATACCTTCACAAATTATCTCCCAGTGAAAAAGACATTTCTTCTTGTTTTAACCATGGATTGGGTTCATATTATTATCCATCATGGCGTTACTCTCAACTTGAGACCAGACACACACATATAGATCGGTGACATTTTTGACTCCCCTTCACCCACTATCTCTTTTAGATAAATGTAACTCCTTTTACATATTTTACTCCAAATTCATTCCTAAAACTCCCCTTATCTAGGTCAGAGCAGTGCTAAGAACCAAAATACTAGTGTTTTTTAATCATGTTTTGTTTTTAGAGTCTGCATGAAATTTCAGTACATAAAAAACTAAGATTGAAACTTATCAGACGATGGTGGCCGACATTATTCAATGTGGCAACAGCCAATAGCATAAACAAAACAGACAATATGACGACAACACTGCCTGGACGTTGGACGCAATTATTTTTTTTTTTTTTTATCGCCAGGGGTGGGAATCGATCTCGGGACCTCTTGCTTGGCAGGCGAAGATACTTACCGTTACACCACGTATTCGTATCTGTTTACATGGGGGAAATTTTCAGTATAACATATCGTGCATTATTCATACAAAAAATATTCAAAAAACAGTACTTACAATGAGGTTCACTGTCTAACCTCAACGGATTTAGACTGATAAAATAGTGCTTGATAACAACATACATACACTTTTGCAATTATTTGAGACATATTCGTGTTTACGTGTTAAACCAATGACGACGTCAAAATTCAGTCGATCTTGGCCGCCCCCCCGGAAACTTATGTAACATAAGTATTGTTTCAAATTACGACATTCAGGAAATTACATCCAATTTCAAATTTATTCACCTCGTACCTACCCATTTGATTTACATTTAGATGAAGCCATTATCCAATGAGGATGATTTTGTTGAATGAAATTTTTGACGCTCTCTCTCGGTGGATTTTAATAAGAGCAAACTTAAGTGGCGTTCTCCTCACCTCAACAAGGCACCGGTAGTATGTGTAAAAACTCATTTCACTTAACACCCTAGGTG
The DNA here is from genome assembly GCF_039555335.1 of Amphiura filiformis. Classification (NCBI taxonomy): domain Eukaryota; kingdom Metazoa; phylum Echinodermata; class Ophiuroidea; order Amphilepidida; family Amphiuridae; genus Amphiura; species Amphiura filiformis. The sequence goes on from NC_092628.1 coordinate 79,382,559, forward strand.
CTAAGCTAGGGACATGGCGGTGCCATATGATAACACTGATGATATGTTTTTTATCATTTTTGTAACCAATTTGCTCCGATTTGAAGTGTGTTTTTGGATGGTGGGGGATGCAGCTGAAATATTTTTATTGACATTGAACCTTAAAATGTGGCGTCAACCAGGTACGGGTGATAACAAGATCAGAAGAAAGGTTTTAGTTTATTTTAATGTATCAAAAGTCTTAAATTAAAAATTTGTTGCTACCTTGTACCTTGAGTCTATGAAAGGTATGTTTAAAGAATCACGTTCAATGGATTTATATGTGCAATCTTGAACATGATATGGCAATTAAAAAAGCTGAACCCACATTTTCTCTGCATTTTTCTTTTTCATTCTGGTGTCATTTCCCCAATAGTCCCGGCCAATAGTACACTATTTGATAATTTTAGTTGGATTCCTGAAATTACGAAATATGCTATAACATAAAAGTGAATCATGTAAATTAAATTTTAATTGAATTTTCAGTAATATGTGTGAAAATACATAGATCAGTGGTGTCCAAAACACGTTTTTTAACACTGTTTATAGTGTTCAGGAACATCCAATCAGCACCCCGGCATGAGATCTTTCAACTGATCGCTGAATTCAACACTTTTGACTACTCAAATTTAAAAGTTTATATTTATCTTCAGCCCAATTTTGTGTCACTTTTTTTTGCTAATTTCCAGTCGATCCTTCATGTAATTATTTCGTGTAATCTAATCCTAACTCTAACCCTAATCCTAACCCTAACCCTAATCATAATCATAACCCTAATCCTAACCCTAATCCTAACCCTAACCCTAATCCTAACCCTAATCCTAACCCTAATCCTAACCCTAAACTAACCCTAACCTTAACCCTAACCCTAACCCTAATTTCGTGTAAAATTACATGAAGGAATAACCTAATTTCCACACACACAAAAAAAATTGAAAGACAGTGTAAACTCTGTTTTTCAGCTATTTTGTACCCTTTTGACGTAACATGATCAATCTCATGTCTGAGACACTTTTTCTGTACCACTTTTTATACACTTTAACACATCCAAGAACATGTCCAGTGTTCAAAAGGAATTACTTATCCTATACTTTGAGTCTACTTTGTTTTAACTAAATGACTGCCACTATTGCTTGGTTTTCCAATTATTTGGATAATGAAAATATTTCAAACTTAAGAAGTGCTAGAAAGGTGAATGTGTTTCAGAAAATTTGAATTTAAACACTATCTTCTGTTGCAGCACATCATAATCTCTCTACTGTCTATGATATAACAGACACTTTTCTGCATTTGCAGTGCGGTATTTGGCTATTCCAGAATATGGATGCACACCCCTTAGAGGAGTTTGGATTTCCTGACTTTTTGTCAAGCCATGATTGTTGGAGATCCAGAAGTGTCCAAAGGCAAATAAATCCAGAAGAAAAAAGTTCAAAATTGGAAATCCTCAATAATTTTATATTTGAGAGGCTCATTTTGGACTTACCTTGATTTTTCATTCATTTAATTGCATTTCCAAGCTTTTTCCAGTAACAATGACAAATGGAACTCCAGCCGTTTTCAGAAAGGAAACTTGGAACATTTCTTTTATTGAAAAGTTACTCCTCTATAGGGGGGGGGTGCACTTATTTTCTGCAATAGCCTGTTATTGATATGGTACATACATGTATTATTGTTTAAAGAAGAGAAATATTGTTAATGTTAGTAAAAGTAAAGATTTGAGTAATACTGCATCTGTTGTTCATACCATTTTCCATGATACATTCACAGTAAGACAAAAGGTATAGAAACAATTGTAAAATGTGTGTATTTTTGTTGCCACAAAAGAGCTGATGCACACAGATGGGGAATTACCATGTGGAGGATTAATGTCATTTGCGGCATTGTGCGCATCACAAAGTGGTGTTTTATTGGCTCGATACCACAAAGTAATACTTTGCGCTTATACAAAGTGACAGTTTTAATGTTCAACACCACAATTTAATGCTCAATTTCATTCATGTTTTGCCATTATTTAGTATAAATTGAAATTTCAATATTTTGGTTTCCAATTTGAGCATCTGGATATGGTGATATTGTTTGAGCAGGATGAAATGATTGTTAGATTATGACACAGGTGTTTCCTGGATAATTTCATTTGCAACAAATGGCTTAATTGAATTGATCTACTAGTACTAGACTTCTGATAATCATATTGCTATTTAAACTGCATATTGACACATTCAGTACATCCAACTTTAAACCATCCTTCTTTATGGTTCAAAGCTAATTTTACTATTGTTGCTACATGCGCTTGGCGATCACACAAAATACTTCACAGGTTTTATAGGGATGGTTTACTATTATACAACATTATGCAAAAATCACAATTATTTTTAATATGTAAAACAGTACATATATAGCTCAGATACACAGCCTGTCAATTTTAGATTGTATAGGCAACTTCTGGATACCTTGAATATGCGAACAAGTAAAAGCAGGAGCAAAATACAGACAGTATGTAGGGGGACAAAAATAACAAATGTAGGCACAGAAGTAGGTCAAGATCAAAAAGCAAAAATGACCAATTCCAAAGCACACAGAAACAGCAGAGACTGACAGGCATCAAGAAAAACAATACAAAAGTGCACTAGAACAATCGTGATGGAAATCACTGTGCACCTGAGCAGACAAACTAAAACCAAACACACAGAAAAAACTTAAGGGTGGGCCTGATGCAAAAAAAAAATTTCGGGGCCCCCCTTTACAGACCTCCAAAATTTCAGGGCCCCCTTTTTGACATGAAAATTATGGGTCAAAGAAAAGCATATAAACTCAATTTTTCCAGTAAAATTTGTGGTCATTTTTTTCAGGCCCCCCCCCCCTTAGGAGGGTCAAAAAATTTCAGGGCCCCCCTTTTTGCATCAGGCCCCCCCTAACAAGTGTTTGTGAACGGTCCCTTATACAGTGCATTTTATACTAGCACACAGGAAATTGTGTGTGCTTTTATCGTCAGGAGAGTCACCCCAAAACTAATTAATAAGTACAGCAGGTAACTAGCCGAATCTGTGCTATCTACTGAAGATAGTCTAATAGACTGTATGTCTACATGAAGGAATCCAGCCATATGCTAAATTTCTTCCATTGAATGGGTTGATTGGCTGATTGTATTATTGTGTCAAAAGTCACATCTCTTTGTCTATGTTGCCAAAATTGGGCGATGAAGGGGTTGGGAGTTCTTTGCATCATTGATCGTTTTGTTTGAACAACAGCAATTAAATTGAACAAGAATTTCATATTCTTTGATATCATAATTACGGTTGGTTCGTCATTGTGTCAATCATCTTTTTTCGACAGATATTGGGGTTGCCTATGGGGCCATCATAGTCACGTTCTCCACCTGAATCTGCAAGCAAAGCAAATGCACTCATGAAGTTCACTTTGACCTTGGTCATTGGCGCCAAATCTATATAGTAATTCTATGGGCACTAGCTCTGCATTGAACCAGATGTAACATATCTGACCATGAACTACTTTTACGTTTTAAATTGTGCCACATTTTAGCACACAAATCTTTGGACATTTTCCAAAATGCATGAAATGGTGAGCCATTTTTTGGACCCTGCGGACTTGGACAAACCAAGCTGAATTGAGGAGAGGTCAGTGGGGCAAGTCATCATGGTCAGGGCCGGATTTACCATTGGGCCAGATGGGCCCGGGCCCCCAATTTGGCCATGTGTATGTTTCTTTTTAGCCCGAAAACACCATATTTTGGACCAAAATATATGCAAATATTGCAAAATTCACGCTTTGCGCGCACTAGCCATTTACATAGCAAAATTTACCTTCATTTTGGGCTAAAATTGTTTTCCGCGCGCACTGGCTGTTGACATATAGCAAACCATTCACATAGCAAAATTCACCTTTATTTTCGCGCACAAAAGTCTTAGTAAAACCAATCTTATTGTAGGCCCCCTATATTTGTAAACCACTGAGTGCACATGCCTTCCTCACGGTGAGTTTGGGGCCTCCGAATTTTGGCCTGGCCCAGAGCTCCAAAAAGGTAAATCCGGCCCTGATCATGGTCTTAACACAGGAAATGCAGGGTGGAAAGGGGGACACCCTCTCAGTCCGAAACACCATCAATCCGAACCCCTGTCAGTCCAGAAACCTGGTAGGGTTAACCCTAACCCTTTCCCTAACGCTAATGGGTTTTCGGACTGACGTGGGTTCGATTTGATGGTGTTTTGGACTGACAGGGAGACCCTCGATGGAAGGAGCATATCCAGTGATGAAGTATTTACCTTCTGCTGCCTTAAATTACCTCCAGATGTTAACAAAACCGGAGGTTTTTTGCTGGCTAGTCCCTTGCTAGGATCATAGGAACTTGCAAAAACTAAATATAGGCGGAGCCATCTCAAAAGTTCCAGGAAAGTTATTCTGGTACTTCTGATATATTCGCAAATGATATTATATATAGGCCACCATCCTTCACGCTCCTTTCCTCTACTGGATTTTACATGTGATACCTCCCCCCATGTCAGAAAGAAATTTACACCACCACTGGTACTGACTGACACTAATCATGTTATGGTAGATAACAACATTTTCATAGTCGCCGGCATTACTCGGCTATCCCCAACAACAACAATGTTGAACTAGAATTTTAAGCCCGTACTGATGCTATCTACGGTAGATAGCAACATTTCATAGTCGCCAGCATATTTACTCTGCTATGAAAAATAGTTTCAGCCCCCCTCCACAACAACAAAAAATGTTGAACAAGAAATTAAGCCACCGCTGGTATGGCGCTATCTACGGTAGATAGCAACATTTCATAATTTGTCGTCGGCATTTCTCGGCTATAAAAATAGTATTACCCCCCCAATGTTGAGCAAGAAGTTAATAAGTTAAAGCCACCAATGCATTGGTACTGACGCTATCTACGGTAGATAGCAACTTTTTTCACAGAGTTGCTGGTATTATCAGCTGGACTATCACAAGCACGGGATTTTTAGGAATTTTAAAAAATAGATTTTTGGAATATATAAATTCAGTAAGCCTTACTGGATGATGCCCCCTATATACTCGTACCCGGGTATCATCATCTTAAAGATCATCGTTATTATCGCTAGTCATTTCAAATATACCACCATGCATCATCAATATCAACCGTTATAATTGATGTTACAAATATGATGAATCAGGTGGAGTGCCGCCCCCATCCATCAGTGATGATCATGATGATCATGTAATCGATATGCATGTTCAAGCGCTTCGCTTGCAACGACACCATTAGTAGAGAGGCCAAATCGCTGTATCTGCTATTTAAGGGATCCAAAATGAGCGTTTATTGCGTTTCGACAGTATTTTTTATGGAACATGAGAGCACCTCAGACCTATCGAATTGCATTCTGAATACGAAGCATGTCTTTCTGATATCAAATAATTTTCATTTTTTGAAAATCACAATATAATACAAATTTTATGACAAATTATAAAAATTTGATATTTTGCAAATTTTGATATAATACAGTCCTCGAAGTAAATTATATAAATCTAATGACATATTCTTAAAGTGTATGTAGCAGGGAGGAAAAGCCGACGGTCAATTGAAAATTTTGACCTTTCATATTGAAGATATGGATTTTTTCCCAAAAGACCTAATTTTTTTGGTGTTTTGGGAAAAAATCCATATCTTCAATACGAAAGGTCAAAATTTTCAATTGATCGTCGGCTTTTCATCCCACCTACATACACTTTAAGTATAAATCATCAGATTTATAAAGTTTACTTCAAGTACTGTTAAATATCAAAAATATCAATTTTTAATGATTTGCCATAAAATGTGTATTAAATTGCGAATTTCAAGAAATTAAAATTATTTGATATCAGAATGACATTCTTCGTATTCAGAATGTAATTCGATATGTCTGATGTGCTCTAATGTCCCACAATAAATACTGTCCAAACGTTCATACCCCAGCCCTTAATGTGTAAATTTATTTCGGCTTTGAATTTTTTTTTTCATATTCAGGTCGTTTAATTTCGTCTTTTAATAACATAATTATGTAGGGCCTACATATTTTCTTTTTCTTTTTGTCTTTCTTTCATTCTTTCTGTTTTTCTTTCTATTTATATATTTCATTCTTTTATTTCTTTTTTCGTTATTTTTTCTTTTCTTTTCCTTTTTTTTTGTTTTTTTGTTTTTGTTTTTTTGTTGTTTTTGTTTCTTAGTTTCTTACTCATTTTTATATCATTATATATTTCAAACGTGCTTGTATGGCCCTCTGTCTCGCTGCCATATTATTGTGATAACTGTTATTTGGTCAGAATAAATTTAGACACGTCTGTTCGGATCTACATTGTATATCAGTCATAGTCAGTAAGGTGAGAACTCAAGAACAGTGGTTCAAATCTAAGCTGCAATCCAAAAATGAAGGCCTACAATTATGCATTATTATAACGTAAATGCAGGACGAATTGCTTTGATCAAACGCATGACAATTAATGAACGAAGACTAATTTTAAAAAAAATTATATTAATTTGTACAAGTACTGTCCATGCAACAGGTGAGACGATTTCAATGCACTCGAGGATCGAAATTAAATGAACATTGTATGAATCTTTTTGATCAAAATATGAATTTATTTGACCAAAGCTGAAATTTAAGTTTACAAATAGACACTTTCAAATTTTATGAACGAATTCAAACTTAACGGGATATTAAATATAACGAAAAATGTGTTAAATTAACTGAGAAAACCTATTGAGATATAGGCCAAAAGCATAAATTTGTTTGATTTGTTTAATATTGAAGAAAATACAAGATTATTTGACGGTTTAGTAAGTTTATTAGTTGTAATTTATCAAATACCAACAACTTCTTTTAAGATGATGGCTAATTTGCCTAAAATTGTGAAAACAATAGGCAATTATTTGGTCATCGCTTCCTTTTGTCGTGGTTTTTCAGAGATTGTCCTATATTTTCTATGTACCAAATTTAAGGAAGCAAGTATTCAACATGGGATTTTCAACTTTGTAGAGTCATAAGTAAGCTATACTTTTATTCAGTGGAAAAATACTTGTATATAGGTGTAATATAACCAATAAAATGCATGCATTTTGGAGAAAAAAAGGTCATTACTTCCTTTTATCATGCATGGTATAGGGCAGTACTGATCTACGGTAGATAGCAATGATTTTTCACAATCGCCGGTATTATCAGCTACAAACACGGTATTTTTAGGTTGTTTTTATTTTACCCGTACCTGGGTATCATCATCTTAAAGATCATTATCCCCAATAATACCCCGGGATAATACCACCATACGTTAATATCAATATCATATAATTGATGTTACAAAATGATAAATAAGGTGGATTGCCGCCCCCATCCATCGGCGCTATCTACGGTAGATAGCAATTTTTCACAATCGCCGGTATTATCAGCTACAAACACGGTATTTTTAGGTTGTTTTTATTTTACCCGTACCTGGGTATCATCATCTTAAAGATGATTATCCCCAATAATTTCAATAATACCGCCATACATTAATATCATATGTTACAAAGATGATAAATAAGGTGAATTGCCGCCCCCATCCATCAGTGAAGTAGCGATGATCAGGTAATCGATATGCATGCTCGCGCTCCATGGCCGACCGAGCGCTTCGCCTGCGACGACACCATTGAGGTGGCGACAGTTTAAATACCACTAATGATCTAATAGCTCATAATGCGATTAGACGTTAATCTCTTTTTGTGTGAATACAAAAATGTCAATGGACAAAAGGTTAGGACAGACCGTTATCAACGTATGACCATGATGACTGAGTGAAATTATTTTAATGGTCACAAACCGTACTCAAACTTGGCATAAAAGCCATATAGATAAAATGACAGAGGAAATGATAAACTATAATAAATAAAAAATGTAGGCCATTTCAATAATTGGTCCAATCATGGAACACTAACACTGTACGCAGCAGCTAAATTATATTTATGAACTCCAAAAATGTTATTAAACATTCCTAAACATAAATGTTAAAATGATAGGTCACGAATTATCCACCAAATTCAATACCCAAAACACAGTATACAAGAAAAAAGAAAAAAAGTTCGTCGCTCACACATCGCCATAATCAAGGGGTACGTATCGGAAACTAAGGTCCACTTTTTGGAAGGAGTAGGCCTATATTTCGTTAACATCCTCTTTTTATGATTTTTTTCAGTAGATATCCACACATACCTGTGGGATTTCGAGATATGAAAAGGATCCAAAATATGAATATTGACCCTTATGAGGAGTGTTACTCCCGGTGGGGAAATTATTTTTTTTGGTATATAAATACATTCTTTACTCTGTTCTCTTTTATTTGTCACCACTCGGGGGGGTGTCATACATTATTGGCGTTTTGAGATATAAAAAGGACCCAAGATATGAATGCAGGCCATATGAGGTCACCCCGGTGAGGAAATTATATTATATTCTTTACTTTTTCTCTTTCATTTGACACGGGGGTCATACCTGTATTTTGAGATATGAAAAGGACCCATATGAATATTGATCCGGGTCTTATGATAAGTGTCACCCCGGGTAGGGAAATGTTTTTCTTATATTCTTTACTTTTTTTCTCTTTCATTTGATACCACTCGGTCTTCGCGACATTTCGAGATATATCAATTTCAGACCAAAAGGTAAGTAAGCAAGTAACACACTTCAGTACTTACAGATACAATTTCATGGTTCAGCAAAAATTGCATTTTGAATACGAAGAATGTCCTGATATCAAATAATTTAGATTTTTTGAAATTCGCAATGTAATACACATTTTATGGCAAATGATTAAAAATTGATATTTTTGATATTTAACAGTACTCAAAGTAAACTTTATGATGATTTATACTTAAAGTGTATGTAGGTGGGATGAAAACCCGACGATCAATTGAAAATTGTTGACCTTTCGTATTGAAGATATGGATTTTTTTTTCCAAAACACCCAAAAAAATTAGGTCTTATGGGGGAAAAATCCATATCTTCAATATGAAAGGTCAAAATTTTCAATTGATCGTCGGCTTTTCCTCCCAGCTACATATACTTTAAGAATATATCATTAGATTTATAAAATCTTGCAGTTTTTACTTTTTGAATATCGTTTTTTAATCAATAATTAATAATTCACGCTTTCAATAGCGCAATCGAATTGTCTATCATATACCAGACAGTCGAAATCATGGCGAGCAAAATCTATACAAAATTATCTTCTCGAACAAAAGTTGTGCCAATTAAATACTGGAATTTCTTCGAATTCTGCCGTGTTGTAGGCCTACATGCCTTAGACATTGTTATAATATAATTTCATATCTTAAGAATATATATGACAGATGAAGTCAGTCCCATGATTTTAACCCGGGGGGGGGGGGGGTAATAGTGCCATGTCTACTAATGTTTAGCCTATTTGTCTCAATAAGTCAATAATCCCTGGTAGGGGCGCACAATTTGATTTTCCTGGGGGGCCATGGGGTGAGAGTTAGTTTGGAAATTTCAATTTTAATGTATTACTTGGGTGGGGAGGGGACAGTTTACCAGTCAGTGAGGTGAATTAGTTTTTTTTTTCGTGTCACCCCCTACCCTGGGAATCCAATGGTGCGCCCCTAATTAATCTGTAATAGTACAGTGACACCATTAACTTCTGGATCCAGCAGAGGAGCGCCGGAGTACCCATGGAGACTGAGTCAAAGATATCCCAGCTCACATATTGCACGGTGGTCACCTCACTGCCGACGAATACATTGTATGTCTATGAATATGATGAAGTGATAATAAGACAGCCATGTTCTGGAGCTTTCTGGGTTGTATTTCTAATTAATATGAACAAAAATATAAACAAAATAGGGCGGCCATAATTATGGTTCAGCCTTTTGGTTTCATTCATCAATAGTTGGAACCTATATAGACCTATTCGCGCAAATCTCATTCACCTGTACTGATACGTTATTATGCATGTTATGGGACGATTCCACCATATATATATATATATATATAGGCCTATATATTTTTATAGCAAGTAGGTAAAATAAAGGTAGCCTATCAAATTTATACGGGGTAACCTACTTTGTTACAAACTCTCTGCTGTTGCATCAGAGGATAGGCGAGGTCTGCTTGTAGTGTTGAAAAGGGCGGGCTTCAGTGAACAGCTCTTTTCAGAGCCATCAAAACCTTTTTTTAAATTAACACATAGGCGAGGTCTGCTTATTCCCTGTTGAAAAGTGGCGGTCTTCAGTGAACGACTGGCCACCAAAACTTTAATATGTAGCAGATGAGGTCTGCTCGTTCTCTGTTGACGCGTAGGGCAGTCTTTAGTGAACGACTCTTTTCAGAGCCATCAGTTAGAGAATAAACGATAGGAATTTTTATTTTGCCTATCCTCTACCGTGTGATAGACGACAGGCAGGTCCAATATTTTGAGTAGTGGATGCCGGCGCAGCCGGTATCCACTACGATAAAAATATTGGACCTGCCTGTCGTCTATCATAAAGAGGATAGGCAAAATAAAAATTCCTATCGTTTATTCTCATTCTTAGTCAGTTAAATATTATTTTAATAACTGTAAACAATTTTTTTAAAGTAAAAACTAAGTTACCGTCATTAAAACTCCCCTCATTATAAAATGAACGAAACTTGTTTACAACTTCACGTATTCTGTTGCGCGTACTGCTAGCGCGTTCGCGTATTCCGCACTAGTCTACGCATCCAGCGCGATACATATGCGCATCTCTACACGCGTGTTACGCATTATCAAGACGCATGATGACGTGGGGTCGTCTACGGCCTGATAGACGGCACCCGAAATCATGCGAATGTCCAATCAGAAATGTGTCTACGAACTATAGACCACTCCCACTGACTAAGAATAGGCAAGGGGCGGTGTATGAATAATAAATACGTTGTTCTGAAGAAGTCGGAGATATTAGTCCTGACAAAAGCTTGACAGTTCAACTTGTTTGACGGTGAACCCGCTAAAAAACTTACTAATTGTGCACTAGGAATGACCATGATGACGATGGAGGATCGCAACGCAGTTTGTGCGAATCCTCTATTCGGAGAATCGCCCAACAGTGTGTGCGAATCATCCGACGGGGGTAGATCGTCACGCCGTGTGCGAAAAACGCATCCTGAACGCGTCCGAGATTAAGATATCATTGGGGTCATGCATGGGTTTAATAGTGTAGAGGTATCCTGACATCCGGGCATCCACCATCACTGACCATGCATATGTTGATCATATTGAGGACCGTGACAACTTCTCATTCATGCCTATTGCGATGCCGTAAAAGTTTACAAGATCACGATGAACAGGAATTCGACCCATCATGATCATATCGATCCCTTGCTAAGAAGCAACCGCAGCAGACGCACCGTCTTGAGAAGGATCATTGAAGGCTTTTTATAGGAAAACAAACTTCCCTTGACAGTCACTCTCCGTCGACTTCAAGAAGGCTTTTGACAACGTTAACTCAACAGGTTAATCATGTTTTCTATATTGCGACATTACGGCAGCCCTGAGGATAGAAACAGAATAATTCCAAGTAACTATGCTGATGTTCTGCACCTCTATCATTAATACAGCCATAACATAACAGGAAACTGCCTCCTGAAGAAATCCGTTCGCCAATTCGCAGTCGAATCAGGAGTCGTGGTGGCCCACCTGTCAAGCCAGAATGTTGAATGCCCTGTGACATGGCCCTGATATAAAGAGCTCTCACGACTGCAGCAGTAGCGGCAGGATTCGGTCTCGTCACCTGAGTGCTGCCAAGACCATATGAAGACAGAGTAGGCCTAGATCATAACCATCAGCCGATACTTGGAAGTTTACGGCATGCTGTAGGCTAACCCCCAATTGTAACACCGCTGCTGCTGTGGCAAGAGGTACAGGTATATATGGAGAGGTGAGTGGAGAGTACACCGGGTCGTGATATGATTAGATTTTTGTACGTTAACGCATATTGAAGAGTACCGTTTGGTTACAGCGACTGAAGTGACGCGATGACGTCAAACTGACGTTACAAGTCTGCGTAAAAAGTGCGAAAATCTAATGTAGGCCTATATAGGGCCTACATCGGCTCATGGCACATGCATATACACGGACATTCCTAGCTTTCTGTTTACCCACTTGAAGGTTTTAGGTGGTAGGTATCCTCTATCCTGAAGCTACAAAAATGCATCTTTAATGTCTTCCTCTGTTTCCTGAGGATTGTGTGGCGCGCAGCGCATGGCCATGCAGCGTGTTGCACAGCGCCAGTTGCGTGTGCAGCACAGTGAAAGTGGGGGGCAGGTTGTTCAGTTCCCCGAATGGAGTCTGATTAGGAGTGTAAGGTGCGGGCTGATTTCCCCCGAATGACCAACAAAAGTGGGGGGAGCGTGGCCCCCTGCCCCCCTCTTTGCGCACGCCACTGCACAGCGCCTCGGCTTATAATAGAGAGATTGCGATTTCCAAACGTACGTATCGAACGTACGTGGAATCTATTCAAAATAACTCTCATGTGACGGGATTTTGGACAGATTCCATGCGTACGTTCGATGCTACGTTTGGAAATCGCAATCTCTCTGATGTGATTTTGATGAGCGGCCGTGGCTTAGTCTTACCAGAGCTAATAATATAGTCCGGGAATATTCAGGTACCTCCCGTGAATGCCGTGTTTCACAAAATTCCACTCTGAGTCGACTCTTCGTGACTCTGAATAGGTGACTGACAAGGGATGTGCAAAGATACACGTTAAATCTACCAGCTATCCTCTGGCTAGACCACTCTTTAGATTCATTTCCGGAAATGTCAAAAACTAGAGACACAAAATGTTAGAGTTTTATGCCATTATTATCTTTAGTGCTTTCATTGCGTATTAACCTTTCTTCAGTTTACTGAGGGTAATCTTGTATAAGGCTGCGCTTTCCGAATTAAGTTTCCTCTTGACCGTCCAGTGCACTGATCATCTTGGCTGTCATCTTTGTATCTGCGTGTCTCCCCATAATTACACTGCTTAGTTAAAAGACCGTCGAGCACTTGCAATTTGCAAAAAATATTAGGCGCAGGGTTATGTGTGTTGGGTGGGGTGGGTAAGGGTGAAGGGGGGGGCAATGTTCATTTACAAAATATGGGAGATGCTTTAGCTTTATCGGTGGCAGCAAGGGGGAGCATTGGGGCCTTCCCCAATTGCCAAACTTCGGCTTTGCCCTCCTGGTTGGCCCACTCCCAGGACTTATGTCCTTGACCAGCGGAAAAAAGTCATTCGGGAGTCGAAACACAGCATTTTATCTTGGCGATGTGGGGGAGGTACAAAATTGCGCGACTGGGGCTAATTCAGTTGCAGATTGGTGGTTCAATCATAATGCTTTTCAGATTCCCTTCCTAACTTGTGCAGATTGTAAGTTCAAAAGCGCGTGTCACGTCACGATGCGGTTGGGCACCTTTGGGCAGAGTGAGCCTTCACCTGAGTTAATTGTCTTTCCACAACGGACTACTTCAAGCCTGGAACTGTGTTCAAGTTCTTGAAAGATCTATAGTCAATATTAGATAATTATGAAGGATTAACACTTCGGTACGGATTCTCTTTGAAGCAGAGAAGATAAAGGCAAGTTCTGAACGAACTGAAACACCGGCTGAAACATTTCCCCATCTGTGTCAAAATACTCGTCGCAGATTGTCTTGACTTTCCTCACACGGCTTTGTGGCTTTCCTAGTATTTACATAGGAGCTCATAGGTTTCCATGCCCTCTCCAAACAGATTTAAACGATTTCCTTATACTGCAGTGTCCAATTATTATCATATTCCTAAGAGTTTTTCTACGACTTATTAAAATCTTGAGTCCTTCTTGCGTCTTGCAACTTATTTAGTCGCGGCGCGGCAGTTGGGCTGGGCTAAATACGTCGCGACTATTATAAACCGCATCATTCTCAGGAGAGTTAGATTGGAAGATCATGAAGATCAAACTTGTCCAAGTTAATGAAATTTCTATTTCAAATCAGGATTTTTGAGAAATTCTGACATTTCGTGTTTATTGGATTTGACGAAGTGGCGGTATGTGTGTCGGCGGATTGGTGAAAAAAATGTAATCTTCACTTGGAGATTATCGGCACAATATTAGGTCTTTTCGCGATACGCATGACCAATTAAGTATGACGATGTGGTGTAAAATAAAATAATAATATATATCACAATTACAAGAGAAGGGATTTTTGTCAGAAAGTTTGAGTCATGTCCCTACTAAGTCTCCGTGTGTTTAAAAAGCCCCTTTGTGTAGGGGCTAATTCGGCACCTCGTTCTCGTGAAAACGATAGAAGTCATTTGAAATAAGTATGAAATAAGCATGTTTTATTTATTTGATGAGTATGTTAATTTCAATTTTACAGTTATAAATTGAACCTGAAATCTTTCGAATCCATCTTATATATTGTGCACTTATATAAGATGATAAATAAGTTGAAAGTTGAGTTTACACATGATGTAGGTCTACCCGATTCCGGGACCCGATTTTCATTTCGACAGGACCTTAATTACGTCGTCGAAACAATTAAAAGCTCAAAACCCCGCTCAAAACACATAATTGGATTGGAATTATTTACAAGATGAGTTGCGCGTGATTATTTTAAAGAACATTCAATATGTAATCTTTGTAGTGATACGTGGCATGATGGTATGCTGCATGCAGATAATATTCAATAAATGACACAGGAGATGAGCCATGGATTACGTTGTCGCCGACATTCTTTCTCCATGTTCAATGCCAACATCTGAACAAAAGAAAATTTACAAATGGTGAAACCAGTAAAAATGGTGGTTTGGTGTCCCGTATATCATATCTGTTTATGCCAATATAATTTATATGTATTCAAATGCGCAGTACAGCCAGATCTTGACAACATATGATGGTCATTTGCAGGAAAAGTTGGCCCATAAGGCGCGTGAAAGTCGATTCCGAGTTTATCGTCCCCCGCCCGCGTCACTTTTTGGTAACCAAAAACACCCGCGTCAAATTTTCAAAAATGCCAAAATAATTCATTATTTTCAAAGTATCAGTGTTTTCACCAGTTTTAGCAATTGGAAACATATATTTTGTTTGTAAAACATAAAATTCTCAACTTGGAAGCAAAACGAGGCCCTTTTCTAACTTTTCTAGTCCCTACCCATATAAAAACATGTTTATAAATAACATGTATGAGTGTGGGTTTAAATCAACACGCATTTTAGGTCAATAATGAAATCTGATGAAATAATGACAAATGAAAAGTCACCTCACCAACCTGGGAAAAAAAAGGGACGATAAACTCGGAATTGACTTTCATGGGCCTAAGATAACTCGATAATTTAGGGGCTGTGCGGTACCCGTTGTGAATGTTTTTCAACTGATGGTCGGTTTGCCCTCTCCCCCTTTCGAATCCAAAAAAATCTTTGCACCTCCTTCAAGGAACAACCCATAAGTTCGACGACGTGTCGACGGCCTATAAACAAAAGTGCTTTTGAGGCTGATCCCATTCTCCCTGTAAGGGATGAAATCAAAACTCGACCAACAGTTGACCGCCGGTTCTCTCCGGTTTCTATTGTTCTAACGTAAGTGTGAAATATTGACAAAGACCCTATACTTCCATGGGGTAGCCCTACTATAGGCTATAGTAGGGCTACCCCATGGAAGCCCCCATTCTATACTGTCATGATCAAAGTTTTTGAAGCAGCATCTGTATTCCCAAAAGACTGACAAATTAAAAAAGTTGATGCTAGATTTTAAGAAAAGACATGTAAAAATTGTAATATGTTAGTGTGTAATATGTCTTCAATATATCAGCAAGGTGAGAACCCCCCCCCCCTTACACATAGACAGCAAAAGGAAAAGAACTTGATGTTATTCCAATAGCTTATGAAATTATTGGTTTATCGACATATCAGTATGTTTTGGCTCAAAAGGGAATTAGAATCAGTTCCTGGCCAAGTTTTTCCTGTGCTTGACTGGCGGGCGCCACTTGCCTTGAGTGTTGACGCCATGTTGTGTTTTAGGCCTACCTGCCTGGTATAAACCATAATTGAACAAAATCAAATTGCCTTGTCATTTCTGTCAGTTTTCCCAGTGAAAATTAATTATGTTGCCATTTTCTCGTTTTTATCCCGGGTTTTTATACTCAAATAATTCTTGAAACTGTATTTGCAACTTCTTAAGGGCTCTGGTATGAGCATTTGGGCAGTATATTTTGTGGAACATGAGAGCACATCAGACATATTGAATTGCATTCTGAATTTTGTATTATTTAATTATTTAATATCAGAAAGACATTCTTTGTATTCAGAATGCAATTCGATATGTCTGATGTGCTCTCATGTCCCACAAAAAATACTTTCCAAATACTCATACCAGAGCCCTTAATTAATTAATTAATTAATTAATTAATTAATTAATTAATTAATTAATTAATTAATTAATTAATTAATTAATTAATTAATTTATTTATTTATTTATTTATTTATTTATTTATTTATTTATTTATTTATTTATTTATTTATTTATTTATTTATTTATTTATTTATTTATTTATTTATTTATTTATTTATTTATTTATTCATTCATTCATTCATTCATTCATTCATTCATTCATTCATTCATTCATTCATTCATTCATTCATTCATTTATTTATTTATTTATTAAATCAATCAATTAATCATTTCATTTATTCATTCATTCATTTATAATTAATTATGACAAAAGAGGTGATTCATAAGAAAGCAACTTTTTTTTGCATACTCAGTATGCTCATGTATATCTTTGGGCTCATTTTCCAGCAACACTCCTTAGTCTGTCTTCCCATGTCCCATTGGGTTTTATGTAATTCTTCATAACCCATTTGTTTCAGATCTTGAGTTCCTACCTGAGGGACTCTCACATGTCTGCACCTTAAATCCTTGTGTGCTAACTTCACATGCTCATCCTATATTAATAGAGAGTTTAATTATATTAAAGCATGATTCAAAGCAAGTAATTTAAATATGTTACATTTTTACAAGTAGGAAATTTAAGTTATTATTAAAATTTATCATTATTAAACCCAATTACAAGAGAGATACTATACCAAAGTTATTTTATTATTAAAGAGGAAAACTGTGAATAAAAATTGTGAAATTTCACATTTTCTGTCAATTTTGAAGATGTCGGTTATGAAAGGTTAATTTGATCAACCTGCTGATGTTTAGCTCTGTTTCCCATTAGATTGTTATGGGGGTAAATGACGCAAGCGACGCCAATTGAAAGGGGGACCCTGCAGGCAGGGAGAGTCTATGGAGGGACCCAAGGATGGAACAGAACAGGTCTGCAATATCCATGCACAGGTAAGAAAACAAAATGGTCAACACTAATTTTCAGAGATACACAAAGGGGAACACATTTAAACAATGCAAGGAACACATGTTCGAAAGAATGCAATGGATTAACTGCATAATTTTATTTGGCCAAAAATATTGAATATGCAATTATTATTGTCAGCAGTGTTGTAGCCAACACTTTCGGAGGGTGTGCAAAAGAGGGTAAGATAACTTTCAAGGGAGGCAAACTGTGATGAAAATGGTCAAAAATTGGATAAAGAGTACAAAAATGCTTTAAAATCTTCAATATCAAGGCGGACTGCATGGGGGGGCTTTCATGCTGATAATTTCTTGCACTAAGCAGTGGCAGTACCCTTTACCCCCCCCCCCAACTAAAATCCCCAAAACCCACTAGCCTATTTTTGGCAAAACATGCCAAATCCCCCCCCTTATTTCACTTTCCCTTCCCATTGCCACTTGTCTTTTGAGCTCTGTTGTTATGAAACTTTCCCCCCTCTTTCAAACATAGCCGTTGATCCCAAGGGGATGGGGGGATAAATCCCCCCAAATATTTTGCCAGGGGGATGGTCCATACAATCATCCCCCCCCCCCAATGTTGACACCTGTATACGTATGTGGATTTCTGACTAAATTAACCTATATTTGGCCATTTTAGCCCCCAAAATGCAAATTTTTGTGCGCTTTGTGCGAATTTATTCAACTTTTGCACCATATTTCATCAGTTTAGCTTCAAAATGGCAAAAAATTTCGCCAGCTTTGCGCACATTTATTTGTACCATAAACTTATTCTGTCACCAAAAGATGTTAGATTCACTATACTTCAAGAATTTTTTTCCAACCCCATCCCCCCAATGTCAAAAAGAAATCTACGTCACTGCTTTCAAATAGTGGTTCTTGAGATGAGGCAACTCATGTCACCTTGATCAATGGCTATGAGTGAATTGAATTGCCCATCAAGGCTGGTCATTCTGATGCACAAAAGGCTGGTAATTCAGAAATGTCCAATTTTGATGGAAAACAGTGGGTGAGTAAAATTGCTAATTTGTTACTTTTTGAATTGCATGATACTATTGGATGCATAATATATGACTTATTTTAGATAGGAAGTATTTGAGGTGTCCATTAGCATGATTAGTTGATGGTGATTTTGAGAGACCAAGCAATATCATCAAAAGTATACTGCAGTTCTTTGCTCTTTATGCACCCTGATCACTTTACCCTAACACACCATTGCACCAATATTAAATATGATCTGTCATTTTTCTTATCCATACAAACTCAAATTTAGTACATGTACTAGAGGCAAGACATCCAGTCCTCATCCTGTCCAATTTATCTGATGTGATAGTCGATTCAGATATGCTTGAACTCCAAGGCCCGCTCCAAGGTAAGTTATACCTTTAAGGGGGTACTACACCCCTGACCAATTTTGTGTCTATTTTTGCATTTTTCTCAAAAATTATAGCGCATTGGTGACAAGTAAGATATGTCTATTATAGGGGCAAGGACTATAACTACTGCACTGGAAATTTTATTTCAGCACAGACAACAGTTGTGGAGTAGCTTGGAGTTACAGTCAAAAATGAGGGAAAACCAATATTTGATCAATAAATCAATAACTATAATATACATATCTTACCTGTCACCAATGCGCTATAATTTTTGAGAAAATGCAAAAATAGGCACAAAATTGGCCAGGTGTAGTACCCCTTAAGATTCATTATAATTCCTTTACTCCCCCTTAATGCTTTCACCGCCCGACACTGCTGATCCTTGTCATTAACCATACAAATGTGAAACATCTCAGCCCCTTCACTGAATTAGTGAACAGCATACTGGAAGAATAATTTTGGTTGGCAATGGATGAGAAGTGTGGCAGGTGAAGAAGACTGAAATAGGGGGCATTGACACTATTGACCATGATTTTAAGTCTCTGCTGGATGTACCTCCATCCATCCCCCAAAAGATAAGAAATTCAGATGATAAAGCAAAATTGTGCACATTTTTGTGTTAAACGGATATACATGTATACAGAATGCCATCCTCAGAACACAGCCTCGATGCTGCTATAAGGGGTTCGGAGTTTGCTTTAAAAACTGTTGACGTTCCAATTTCCTGTGGTTTGCATGACAAACTATTAATTTGTCGATAGCTCAGCCATGCAGAAAATAGCTTCTAGATATCAAATATGGAATTAAATTGATATAAGACCTATGAATGATTTGCATAAAATAGGTTAACTCTTGACATTTTACTGGCAAATTATGATTAATTCATAGATAGGAGTTTAGACAGGGGTAAATGCCCATCTCACAGAATTGGTGACAGAGGGACTCTGCTACCCAGGGCTAAATATTTATAAGCTTACTTAGCCATTCCGTGATAGATTTCTTGTATCTTAGAGATGCCTATGAGGCAGGTTGCTCTTTAGAGGAAAGTATTTTCAACACTGTCTTGTGCATGCCTGCCTGCCTGGCTGCGCAACTAAATTCAAGACTTGTCACTTTGTCACCACTTTAAGTACCTTAGTCGCCTACAAACCGCCTTGCAAAGTTCTTGGAAGTATTTGCCGCTATTTTAAAATATTTTGATTAGGTTAAGCATCTGATGATGGCATAGATTTGTTTATTGCATTTAAATTGCGAATCCTCTTTGTCTAACCTCCTCCTCTTTGCGCACAACCTTGCTTGCATCCCATCATTCCCTTGACGATGTACAATGTTTATTACATCTAGAGAACCATATTAAAGAGATTTTAAAGGAAAGGTGAAAGTTACTGAAGTGGTGTATCACTTTTGTTTTTAGTATAAGCACATACAAAATCAAGTGATTCAATACCTCCCACACAAGTCAATTTGAAGGGGGTAAAATCAGTGTTTCGCATCCAATGCAATTAAAGGAAATCATATCCTCCATGAAATTTTGCAGTATAAACTTTATTCTAATCCATGCGCACAACCAGTGGCGGGGGCATAGGGGAGGCAAATGCCCCCAGTCAGAACTCTTGCCCCCCCCCCCAGTTAAAACTGAAAATTGCCACTTTTTGCAGCAATTTTGTGCAAAATTGGTTGATTCCCCCCCCCCCCCTGAAATTCACTTTGCCCCCCCCCCCCAATAAAAAAATTCCTGGCGCAGCCATTGCACATAATATGCGAGTGCTATTAAAAATCATGGTTTTTGTTTAAATATTCGAACTTTTAATAATAATGTTTTTTAACTGATGGTGACGTTCTTGGTGCCATCACTGTGAAAGATTATTGCACCCTTAGCCTTATGCTTAAATCCATCAGCTTGATGAAATTTCTCAAATTAATAAAATACTGATATTGAAAATAAACCATAGAATTCAAGCAAACTATTTGAAAGCTTCCAAGCACCTTTTGAATGCACTCCTTGTGCTTACTTAATGCTTCCTTCGCTAACTCAGACTGGCTACCTCCCAGAATGCTCCTAGCCAATTTCAAAAAAGCGTGAAATTTAATATCCTTTTGTGTTCCTTCTCAGTTCCGTCGTTATATATATAGGCTGTCAAAACTTCAAACCACCATGACTTGGAGCTGTTTGAAGGAAGAAACAACTGGTTACACTTCTTTTACCCCCTTTTCCTTCTTTCCACTTCAAGGTGTTACTTTCTCTAATTATTTCCTTAGATGGTGTTAACTTTCGATTAAATTTAAACCATCTATTTTGATATCACCTGCCTCCCACACATACAGCACATGCTTTCATACATCACAGGTGCAGGTCCGGGGGGGGGGGGGCACTCACAAAATTTGGAGCCCCCTTAGCTCGCCCAGAAAGCCCAAGGGGGGTTCCCTCTCTTTCCGAATCGGAAAATTTTACACATAAAGAAGTTGAAATCACCCATTTTTACCGTATCCATTTCCCCTTTTTTTTTTTTTTTTTGGGCAGCTTCCCCTGGATCTGCCTTTGGGCCCTCTACGAAAAAATATAACCAAAGATTAGATATAGCCTCTTTCCCAGTCTTGGTTATACAAACTATATTGTCTACACTGTAGACTTGACAAAAGACTAATGCATGGTTCATTGTAATTCTTCCACACAAAAGTTCTGACAAAGCACAACATAATTCGCATTATGCTACTCGGTCATTGCTGTTAATTTCATATTTAATGTAATGTTCATTCACCTAATACTAGCCCAGAACAAATGCGACCTACTTTTCACTTTTGGCAACAGTATGAAACCTGTCACCTATGAAGAAAACTTCAATAAACAGGTAAACAATAGATGAATAGCCCCTTCCTTAGTGCCAAAATATGGGAGAATGAAGGAAATTTAACACCTTGTAAAAGAGTTTGGTCTACAAACAAACAAAATGTTTACAAAGCTTCATACAATTTAAAAATGTTTACAAATTTTCATACAGTTTTTATATAAATTTCACATTTATATTCATTGCCTATTTATTTGCAGGCTTCTTGGTATGACAAATCTATGTGAAATATGTATTCTATTGAGTACAAATATACCTGTTACCAGTTCAGCATTTCTTGAGGTAGCTCAATATCAAAAGCTTGAACTATGAACATTTGTACCATGTGTAAACCAAAACCTACTCAAGTTCATGTGTAAAGTTCACAAACTGGGCTGAATAAAATCTCACCCAGCGGAGAAAACTAGGTTGATTCCCCACTATCTAAACATTTTCATAAGATTTTAGCTTCTATTTAGAAGAAACCTGGGGGCAAAGATTTACACAATAGTTGATATTTTTGTTCCCATGATGCATTGATCCTCTAGGTCTTAGTCACATTGTCATGGAAACATGTACTTTTGGTGATTTTTGCTTGACACAATATATCCCAGACGAGACTTGCAATCATAATCCATGCTAGCATTTCCACAAGCACATTTTTATATTCATGGTTTGACCTACTTATACATGCACTCTCTTACCTGACCTGCCCAAAACACAACAATTTTACTTATCATTAATTAAATTGGAATAAAAAATATTTTTATAGAAAACTGTAAACGTAAATAAACATGATAAATGGATAAAAAAAATAAAAGCAAAAATAATCTTGTCTGATTGAATACAAGCTGTAAATAGGTAGGTAAATGCTTTCTAAATACAATTTCTTATAATAAGAGTTAAAGAGGAAGCCCCACCAGAGCAGTTCTTCTGGGGTGATGAACCAAACCTGCCTGGTTATCAAATTAATCAGTGACAATGTTATCTCTGATTTTGGCAGATGCTAATTGATGCAATGACATTAAAACATCAATTACAGCACCTCTGTAAGCGGAACAAAGAAATACATAAAAATATATATTTTGGTTTCTGGTTATTATATTTAATATACAGATAATAGACCTGCCAAAGAAGTTCAGTAGGCAGATACATTGTAGGTGTGGAGCATTGAAAAAGGTTAAGGTAAATTCAATGGGTTCAAGGGGCACCAACCTGTTCCTTTCTCTTTTCCTTCCCAATGCTCCGTAATTGCCAGACTTTTTAGCCCAAATTGAATCTGAATTTTGCCATAAACAGGCCAGTGCGCGTGAAGCGCAAAATTTTTGTAATTTTGTACCCTATTTTGGTCCAAAACATGGGTGTTTTTCGGCTAAAATGGAAGATGCACACTGCACAGGGCAATTTTGGGGGCCCGGGCCCATCTGGCCCTATGGTAAATCCGGCCCTGGGTAAATTGGCAGATTTTAATTTCCATCATTGTCAACAGTATTATACAGGTAGTGCCCACATAAAATTCCCTTAAAATCTTTCACAAGTCAAGTCTCATAAAGCTGGGGGTTGAGCTTCAAGGGGTTTGACATAAAGGTTTCAACAGTTTTCCTTGTAAGCAATGGTAAGGTTTGGATAATCAACATACTCATGCTTTCCAAAGCCATGTGTATTCTTTAAAATGTTTATTCTTCCAGGTACTCTAATGTTTGGGACTGGGTTCAAATTTAGGGTTGCAGTTTTGAATTCCATCAAGTTTGCATCAGATGCCCGATCCTATTTCAAACATTATGTGCTCTGAAAGACTGCCACCTATACATTGGTACCATTAAAACAGCATTCCGGTTGGGTATAGAGTTACACGCATTGCAAAAGGTTTGGTGTTAAAGGTTTGGGGTTACATTTTAATGTAAAATGTTTAGAAAAAAGGTTTTGTTATAACAAAGTGGACATTTCTGCATACTCAGTGCAAACGTATTCTGCATTATTTTGTAAACTGGTGTTTAAGTAGTTTTATGCCTTTTGTCTCATTCATTCAAAAAAGAGCAAATAACCACAAAACTTGATATTTCAACTTCAGTGAACATTACCATTAACATTGTTACTGCATCATATACAGAATACTTTATTGTAAATTGTACAACACAGGTATTTAAAACTTACAATTTGAATGAAAAGTAAACAGATTAGACATGTCATTGATTGAAACTTATTCTTCATTCTTTCACAACATTCCAACCAGAAAAGTTCAAACCGCCACAATACTTGAAAAGTTCAACTCCTATGATTATATCGCCTCACTTTTCTTGTACAACTATTAAAAGGAATACAAACTAACTCAAAGTCAAGAGGTCAGATTTTGAAGTTGACCCCTGATGGTCATTAGAGCCAGGGACTATATCCAAAGTTGGCATATTGTGGTAAGTTAAAACCTTTGAGATCCATCCATGTGTGAAGTGTTTAGTGAAATTTAAGTTCAATTTGTAAATGAAGTCTTGTGAGTTTAGTGGAATAAGCTGTATGGTCATGATTATGCTAGAGCTGCTATGTGCAAGTCCGCTTGTGCACGATTTAAAGCTTAAGAATTATTGCTTTAATGCTTGCTCGATTGAGAAACACACTTGGATTCTGGTAGGACGAGACCTGGGTTGTTCAGCTGGTTGTTGCCAACCCAGTGTTTGAAACTCTATATTGAAGCATGCTGACTGGGATAAAAGTCAGTTCATGGTGTGTTATTCAGCAAATGTTAGTTTTTACAATGTGTTGCCAAATTCAGTGAATTGATTTTGCAGAAAAAGGCAAAATTGAATACTGTATTCGCTGTTATTTTCGCATACAGAATTTTTGGCAATTTTGAAAATTGTGCAAGTTATTTATTTCGTAGAATAAAAAATAACTGTATTTTGGCGTGTTGCGAAATGATCATACCAGCATCTAACTCATTTTGCTTGAAAGCATCTGTTCATTCAAGAAAGGCATATTCAAATTGATAGTGCTGTAAAAACCCAAGCATTTTACTCTTGGCAGCTTTGACTCTGTTACCATGGTAATGCAGATACAAAATTTATTCACTCACCAAATGGAACCAAGTTGGAAAGGTCAGGCTTTTTGATATATCACTCTATTTCAGTCATTTGAAAAGGAGGCGTCTGTTTGGGTTTCAACTACTTGATTTTTCAGTGACCGATTTAGACATTTAGGTGTCTTGAGCACATTATCATTCGGCAGGGAATTAAAAGTGTAACTAAGTTTGCTTTACATACAATGCCTGCTTGCTTTCTTAGCGGCACTCAAACAGAGTTAGCACTTGCATCTCGGTCATGAGAATTTTCAAGTTGACGTTAGTTAAAGGTTGTTTCGAGTACACACATATCCTATTCTACATTTTGAATCTCTATTTTGAAATTGGGAATATTTGCACAAATAATTTTTCCCACAGCGAATTTATAAATTTGTTTTTTTATCGTTGCAAAATAGAGCTTGCTTAATTAAATGGTTCTGACACCAAATTCCATGTTGTAGGGTGAATGCAAGAACATTGGCACAAAAAATGATATGAAATACTTATATACTGATGCATTAGTGCCAATCCGGCTTGAAATGTGTGGGGGTGACAAAAAAATTGAGTCAAAAAGTGGCTGAAAAGACCAAAAAAATAGGCCATTTTGCCGAAATAAGAAGGTACTTGTAATCATATCACATGTGTAGAAAAATGTGTTATGGTCATGCAAAATGAATCGTATTCAATTTATAGATTTTCCTACATTATATGGTATTAAACAGAGGAGGCCCCACTGGGGGAATGGGTGAAATACCCCCAGTCAAAAATCTTCCACCCTCCCCCAGTTTCCCTCAATTAAAACAAAAAATACCAAAAAAATAAAATAACAAATACCAAAAAAATTAATAAAATAACAGCAATTTTGTGAAATTAACTATGTCCCAACCCCCCGAAAAAAAAAATGTCTGCATGGTGTCACCACTGTATGGTAATGAATTTACACATAGCAAAGTAAATTTTCATTTACAGTTCATCTATCTTCACTCCCTACACCTGTAACTAGGTTTAAGAGATCAGTCTTAAATGTTTGCAGATTCATAAAAATAAGCTTATATCCTTTCTAGGTTTTACAAATCCTTTCAACACAAACCAGAGCTCTGAATGAAAACCAACCCTACATTTTGCAATATGAACACAAATGCCAAATAAGTTATCTCAAGTTTCGGGTGAACACCAGAAATGTTGTAGCAGCCAGTCTCACGTTTCGCTTTATAGGATAATGAATTTTGTATAAAAATTAGACCACATCAAAATTCTTCATTTGAATCTTTGAAGTTTTGAAAGTCAAAAATTGTCAGATGCCAGGATTCTGGGATATTGAAGAATATCCTGTTTAATGGTGTGCGTCTCAAACTTTGCGCTAAGTAGCTCCATCTGACACTTCCACTATGCGGATCTGCGACCTTGTGAACCCGTGCAGACCATTTCAGCACTGCTCTGATGCAATTTTAGCATGCAAGAATGAGGCAGAACATTAAAATGCGTAATGTTTGTAAACCGTTGTCGAGGATAAGGTGAATTGCCAAGCCATGCAGAGTGAACCGGTTCTTTTTTGACGGAAGTTTTTGCACGGAAAAATGAGAAGGAATGTTGCGATGAGTTATTGAATTAAGATTATACACCTATTCGTGCCAATATTCACAACTACTATATAAATTGTTTTTCTTTTCTATTTATATATGTAAATAAGCACATCTCCTATATGGCACATTTATATTTGGAATCCCACGCATTAAGTTCGGCATAGCATTTATTTATTCCTCAAATCTTGAAAGATTTCAGTAATTTATGAGCATTTATAATGAAGCAGGTTACAAGAGCATCGATTGAATGCTATTTTTTAAATCTTTTAAAAATCAAATATTCACACATAACTTTCAACTCTATCTCAAAAACACCTTGCGCATCGCTTATCAAATATAGACATATAATATCATCAAATGAATTATGCAAAGTAGCAATTATGTAGTATAATCATGATAGATCGAATCTCAATTTCCACAAACCTCATTTAAGCGAGACAAAAACAACCTAAAACTGCATCAATTTACCCCTAAATAGATACCAGTGAGGGGAACATTTCAATTATACTAAGAACAAATGTGCAAAATTTGACACCTTTAATTAGATCTAAGTAGCTTTTCTCAGACCTACTTCTGCAAGTCTCACTATCTAGGAAGGATTAGTTAATTTTCATGTACATATTAATATGGGTTAAAAGGTTTCTGATCTATTACTAGAACTTGGTGGCGACCAATTTCTTAAGGTGATGCAGACAGAAAAAACCTTTTTATTTACAGTCCAACCCTGGGGTCCAATCTCCCTTACCCGGACCTCTTTTATACGGATCTTTCTATTATCCGAATGTGTGAATTTCACAGGAAAACGTGTTTTCAATGCTTTGACATATCATGCTCTGAGCCTGGCATTCAGAATGACATCTATGTTGCTGTCACGCAAATACCATCTTTCACTGTTATTACCAGTGGCGTAACCAGTTGGGGCTGGGGGAAAGCTGGACCCCACCAGGGCCCTAAGGCAGCCCTACCTGTTTAAGGAAGCTATCGCTCGCACATAAATACTACAACTTTTGATCAAAAATTGAGAAATATTTAAATCTTGCACCCCCAGCAAGACCAGCTCTGGTTACACCACTGGTTAATATTACCCTAACATGTGACATAATATTTTGTTGTTCCAATTTTGTGACTGTGGTCAACTGGTCATTCAATGGAGAATTAAACATAATTCACTTATCTGCCGTTACATCCAGAATTTAAAGGTAAAGACAGTGCTTTGTTTTTGAGCTGAGACAAAATTGCAGTGGCGTACCCAAGTTGCTCCTACTGGGGGAGGGGGGGGGGGGCTGGAGGAAAGGTTGCCCGCAATTTTTTTTTGATGGTTTGAAAAAGTGAAGAGCAAATCCTGGGAGCAAATGACATTTTTCCCCCTTCTTTTTTTCTTTAACAATTCTTTTTGCTGCCTCTTCCGGGGGCTCACACCCCCAAATATACGTGCATGAATTGCAACCATGTATTTGTCGCAACGGATTTATTACTTGACAATTAACATATGTGGTTAACACCACCTTAATACTTCCCACATAAATGGATAGATGGTGAATGATTGGTCTGGAGCAATCCAAACCCTTTATGATGGCTTAGTGTCATGTGATACATTTCAGATAATAGACCTATGCAAGTGATCAGTATTTATAATATTGTCATCAGTGGCACTTGCAGACCTGAGGGAGCGCAAGGACCAAGCCCTTATGAAATCATGCAATGATTAAATCTGCCAATTTTGAGCTACTATGCATCACAGATCCTGGAATCTGCTTACATACAGCCAAAATCACCCAAATTGATAATTTTCCAAGTCATAGGAATATCTTACACGGACCCCTTCACAGTGTCGACACCCTGTATTATAAATATTTTTTCCCTGCAACTTAACTCCGTTGGTGAGCGACGGGCGATTGGTTTTTCACCGAACGCAAGAAAAGGAGTCCTATCCGATTGGCTAGAAATCTATCGCTAGATCGCTCAGTGGTGAAGTACAAACTCAAAATGTTGAGATGTATGCAATTCTATTGAAATCAATATTCTATTATTGACGCAGATAAAGAAAGTTGCATAGTGTCTCGATATGTGCATTGTATTATAGACTTGTGATTTAATATTCTATACAGCACATGGATCTGATTTCAATTCTTAAACAGTTGAAAATCGTTATGTATAAAATGCAGTAAAATATATCCACAGCAATCAGCAATCGCCGCTGATTAGTGTATTGAATTTCCAGTTAGTGTATTGAAAACAAAACCTGGGTTTTACCTGACAACAAATCGAATTTTCTTGTAATGGCAACATCATATGGGGTACTGAACATGCGTAAATCGTAAAAACGTGTAGAATAGAAACTGTGGTATCTCATATCGTGTAAATGGTATGCTTCTAAGCCCGAGTCGCTCAGCCTATCTCGAACAAAATAGCCATGCGTAGCTGTTGAAAAACGAGAAGATTCGCCGTACTATCACAGCAATTTTTTACACGAAGATATAGGGATGATGACGCTGTGCCCTCCTCTCCTTTTTTCTTCAATCAAATCAATGTGAATATGCTCGTATCCACCACTGGATTATCACATGGTAGCCAACAGGTTTCTGCATTTCTCATTCTTCATTTTTTTCTTGTGGTATTTTACAGTGTAAGGATGCATGTTTCTCTTTTTATTGGGGGTAGGGAATATTTGCTAAAATATTATAATGCATGCTTTTTCTTCAAGTGGGGTCAAGAGTAAATCTAATCACGTTTCAAAGTTGTTAGACTCTTGAGATCCATGTTGTCACACAGTGGCACCGATTTACAACTTTGAGATCATCAGACAGTTGCCAGCATTGCCAGTCTTGCGCAACTGGCAAGGATGTGCAACTGGCAAGGATTGACAGAATATGCATGCATATCTCAGGTAAAAACAACTCAAGCTCTTTATTTGCAGTTAATGTTCCAGTTCAGCAAAGCAAGGTTACTGGAACCATAGATCCTATCATAAATGATGGAACTCACCAAACCAGTCAAGTTTGAAACCTGACATTCCTTGCAATTAGTGATAGATAGATTTGAGTTGCTTCCCCTTTCTTCTTTATATCCTCCATGATCAGGGCTCGAAATTTCCGAGGGCCCAAATTTTTTTAAAGAGACCCAAATGGCCCTCAGAAATTCTGGTTTATTTCAAGGCCTGGAGTACACCCTTCTATAGCTTGATGTGGATTATATAATTGGGCCTGCAACAGTTTGTGATGGCCCTCGAAAATTTAAGATCCAAGTGCCGAATGGAATACAGAAATTCTGGCTAATTTCGATTTTTGAGGCCTGTGATAAAACAAAATTGTATTGTGCCTGAAAAATATGGAAGATGACTTACCTACAGAATGTACATCTTGGTTCAACTTCAGTATGTTCATGCAGTCTATCTTCCACAGAGGTCTATTGCAATACAGACTTCAGTAACCTGGTCAATTGTCTCCAGATCTACTTTGTTGTGTATGTGAATTTGATTGCAGACAGTTAGTAATGGACAATCTTATGGCGGACTCATTCAATACAAAACTTCAGAGCCATAGCAATGGGGTGGCGCGGGAGGCCATTGCCGCCCCACTTTTTGAGAAATTTGTTACCTGGTATGTTTTTCTTTATATCTTTATTTGAATTTAGAAAAATATTTCAATTTCGGCTGCCCCACATTTGTGACGGCTGATTCCATCATGAATGACATTGTATTGCATACCTATAGGAAGACCTGAAGAGGACTTTGGAAGAGAGATTGCCGTAGAGGACCAAACAATCTGTACAATTTACTAAAGACACTTTAAAATGGTTGATAAATCAGGATTTCCACATCTCAGAAGCTGATGCCTATGAAAATTAAGTCATTGAAATGGGTTCCTTGACCTTGGGACGCTCTAGATCCTTAACATGCTTTATGCCCTGCCCTGTTAACCCACACTCAACTTCCCTTGTTGGCTAACCATGCTAAAATGAGCAAGCAGTTTTTTTTTAACAATGATCACAATTCTATCCTTGCAACTCTTTCTGATCTATATCAGATTCACTTTATTTTGGTTCTGTATAGTCTACATTGGGCATAGACCATTGTGGTTGATAGGAACAGTATCCCACATGAAAAAACCTTGCCTCTTGAATGAGTTGCATTTGCTATGGGATTGCACAATGTAAGCCGTCATTGAAATCTGTCATGTCCACCATCTGCATATGTCAGGGTTCAACATTTCAAGAGTAAGTCTGCTTCATGTACCGTATTCATTCCATCAACCGCCCAGGGCACTTAAAAGAAATCATTTTGAGTGAGCGCTTATTTTTAACCTTGTGTTAGGCCAGCCAACAAGATGTAAAAAGACCCAAAATATTTCATCATCAGTGTGCATGTCATTGTTTCAGACCATGATTCAGATTTGCATAGGCAGTTTCTGCTTGTTGTAAAGTCATTGGGTGGGCACTTATAGGGGTGTGGGTGGTTAATGGAAAGAATACAGTACTACTACAGTAATAGTTCAATCTGATGCGTGCCATCCAAATCCAACAGATTGCTACTTAGAGGCTAGGGCCTTGGATGGGCAGACAGCCTGGGGCTGGCTCTGACCTAATTTACTTACCATGAGAGAGGAAAGCAGAACTCTGGAACCAGCCTTCCATTTCAAACTCAATCACTGGTGTCAAGGACCTCAATCTCTCTCTCTTGAGATGTACATCATTTAACAAATAGTCACAGATGAGTTGAACGATGATTTGATGAATTTGGTTTGTCCATTCCATTCTGCAGGTTGGAATGCCCAATAAACTCTGCAGGTTTGCCCCATTAATATACCAATGCCATTATGGGGAAATTGACCTTATGCAACAAGGTCACCAGTAACAGCTTCAAGATTAGGGTTAGGTAAATGTGTTAAGGTCAAGATCAAGGTCAAGTTTAGCAGGATCAGGGTTGAAATTGGGATATTTCGTTGTAATTAGGATTATGGACGGGATTGGGTAAGAGCTCTTGATTGGGGTAAAATCCTGAATTCTTGGATATGCGGACATTAGACTTGGTGAGGTAACTGAGGTTGGTTCAAAAAATCAATGGAGAAAAGGATGACATTCGAGCAACTTATGAAGATTGAACCCACCTCAGTTACCTCATCAAGTCCAGTGTCAGCACATCTAAGAATTATGTAGATTCTGGGTTTATTTACCGGAAGTCAGTTTGATGGAAAAATACTTCCCGAAAGGTAATAGACGTAGTTACATAACAATACGTCAAACTCTGAGGTTAATCCATCTCCTTTGTTGTGCAATACGCTTATTGTATTGTGGGACAGAATTTCCATTAAACTCAACTTTCGGCAGAGAAGCACAGGATCCACATATTGCAATGCTATCTACATTGTACTACAGGTGCAAGTGCACAAACCCATCACTATTCCCTGAAATCTTTAACATTAAACGGTCTATGAACCAAGGTTAAATTTAATGGGTTTGAACACATGATGCATTCTTCAGGTCTTTGTGAAACTGTTCCAATACCTGTGGTACAACATTATTTCACATCATGTGAAGATTTTTTCACATCATGTGAAGATTTTTGATTATAACCACAAATGCATGAACTTTTGCACTGCTGTTTTACCATATTTTGGATGTGATGTATGTGTATGGTCTTCAAACATTGTGAGATCGGATGTGAACATTGAACTTTCCTAGAAAACAGGTTCTGAACGTTCATAAAAATATCAATTTTTAAGCTTTACTTCTGCCACCACACACCAGTAACAAGCAACTGATTTTATACCAATTATCTTGATTGCTCTTGGGGTGGAGGACCGAGAGTTACCCGTACACATCGCTATGTATCGTCAGATTGCCCATGATAATGATGTCACCCATTGCCTTGGTTTTGTGTGAAATTTGGTTAATCAAATGTCAGTATTTTATTACAAGAATCCCAAGGTGTGTCATCCAAAATTTACACTGGAAATTGGTGTAGAAATACTTGTTTTCTCCATGGATGCAATTTTTTATATATATATGGTCTTGTGTCACAACCTGGGGTACCTTTGTGTTACATAGCAAAAAACTGAAATGGTTCAAACATTTTACCTACACGTCTCATTTGAAGTGGTTCATCTTCCTGAGCATTTTGACACCTTTTTTTTATGGAAATCGGTTAAAAAATGAGAGAATGCGGGCAAAAACAATCACAAAGTAGGTGGGATTTAACCCCACCTCCTTCCACATTTACAATCATTCTGAGCAAGTATTAGTCTTTTAAATGACCTTCTGTATTTATTTACTTGATTTAGATGTCTGGGAGTTCATTTAGACATTTTTTACTAGATTCAAATTTTTAATGGGGTTTTAGATCATATTTACGATACGAAGCCCGCCCCCTAATCCTCCTCCCCCTAATCCTCAGCCACCCTTGGCACATTTCATGCCAAACGTCATAAGAAAATAATTAAAAATTATTTTAAAACAGGTTAAAAACATGAGTAATATAGAATAAATTAGCCTCAATTTAAGACCTAATTGAATCTTCTAAGTGAAGGAATACTCAAAAGACAGTGTTTTGAAATCCAAACTGCACATCAAAATGTAACAAAGCCACCTTTCTGAGTACCCCAGTATACGACACAGGATCATATGGATGATACAATCCCAGGATTCTCTTTTCAACTAGAACATTGAACATAGCCAAAGTATACACACAAAACTTACAGTAACAATCTATCGCAAACAATTTCTGACGATTGGAAGCCACCATACACATAATATCCCACAATGCTTTTTAGGGGCAATGCAGCCCATCCCCCTTCTTTCTAAAGAAATGAGACACCTCTGTTGATGGATTTCAAGTGTCTAGTGACTGAAGTATGATCTGAACTTAATTCTTACAAATGGCATAAACAACTTATACTGGAGGTCTACTTAAGCTTCAAAAACAGCTTTCATCATTTACATTCCAATCTTGGACAAGTTTGCCACATAGGCCTGTTCATCCTTTCCATGTGTACTACTACCTCACACCATTGATGTCATTTGTTGAATTTAGTACCCTAGAACTTAGAGTATCCTCTGCTCAATACACCCTTAATCAGCCTCTTTCAATATGATTCTCCACTCTGCCGCAAATAAAGCTTTTTCTCTGGCTGCTCCTGGACTGTGGAACAATTTACCCATCACCATCCGTACTGCAAACTCATTGCCAGTCTTCAAGAAATTACTGAAGTCATATCTTTTCCCAAAAAGTTGACTGTTTTTATTGCTCACTTTGTTTGTTATATTGTGTTTATGCTTTGAATTTGTTTATGCGCTGTGATCTAGATGAAACGGCGCTTTATAAAAGAATTGTGTATGTATGTATGTATGTATTACCATCTGTTGGTCACTATGATGCAAATTTATGCAATAAAGTGAAGACTCACTAGTCATTAAAAGATTGTCAGCTTTAATAATGGCTGATTATTGCATAAATTTACACTTTGTATAAATGTGCACACACTTGTACCCAGTCCGAAACACAGGATGCTCATTTGAAATGTGTACTAAATAAATGACCATGAAACATCTGTTTAATACCACTTTCACATGTTAGGTAAGCATTTTTAATTTTCCTGTACCAACTTCTGAATTTATTGAAAATGCTCTTGAAAAGCAAATACAAATTGCAGAATAAGTAATATATGAGCCGATTCAGTATGTTTTAACCTTATTATTATTGTCATTATATTCCTCGTAGTCGTAGCATTCATGGAATAACAATATGCGTAACATGCCCCAAGCTGAAAAAATAGTTGACCATTTGAACTGAATGTCACATCAGCTGAAATTGTTTTTACATGTATGCCATCAATTACGACAGATACCGAGAGGATAATTAAGGTTTCACTGCATATTTAGTAGCCATCTTACTTACAATGGACCAATTAGCGTTGTTGACTTGGAAACACTGAAGTAGGTCTACATGTAGTAAATGTTTTTGTCTTACAATGTCCAGCAAGACCTGATTTTATTCAGAGGTCTCAATATTTAAATTACTTTTCAGAGAATAATTGATTAAATTTAATTACATTTACAAACATGTAGAGAAACCTTAATTATCCACAATATTCATCCTGCATACAAAACAACAGCTTTGTTTGGTTCAGCATATTTAACTTGGGCTATGTTATCAACACTATCCATAAGATGATGCAAAACAAAAACACTTGAAAGACGTAATTTGTGCATATTATAATAATTTTTTATTGATAATGATGGTTTTGGTTCAATATGTTGTGAACTTCCAGTATAAAACTGTAATATTGGTCTTTTTTTGTATTTTTTAAATAAAGGGCCTATATAATTGCTAGTTAGGACTCCTCTTTTCAATGTGTTGGGAAAACAGTTTTGTTAGCAAATCGCATTAAGAGACAATGGCACCATAAATAACATTGTAAAAATGAGTCCATATTTACAGTATTATAATATATAATATATAATATAAAATATTATATTAGATCTAGGAGTAGTTTATAATGCATCTTGTGACATCCGCGTCCACCGGGAGGTGCCATCACCGTGGCTTGCTGAGGATCACCTCGATCCAACACGGACATGAGGTTATGAATTGTCTTGAGTATCTCGGACCCCAACCTTTGATAAAACTTATCCGGATGGCGTTGGGGTCCGTTGGCCCATCCGGCGGCTCTGGTTCTCTTCTCGTTAGTTCTAGAATCTCTGATTTGATAAAGTCGTAGATTTTGATTGAAAATCCGGGTTGTAACTTGTGTACTGTTAACGTTCTAGACTGGGGAAGGTCCAGTGTTGGTGAATTAACAAATAAGGCATAGTTGCTGCGGTTATACATCCATACTCCATCATCCTCTTTGAATAACGTTAGGCCACAGCCTATTTTTGTCCTAGTTCTTTTTACGGATTCAGAACGATCGTCTCGGTTCAAAAGTCCGAGGCATAATCCATCTCCGTGAGGTAGTTCATAGAATATATTTACAGAATCATCAAATACTGCATACATGCGGCCAACGCGACATCTGTGTTCCCAGTAGGCTATGTGGCTCCAGTGTCTTTGAGGTCGTATTGTTGGATCTACCATATCTGTAATGAAAGAAAAAAGAGAACAAAAGAGATATTGAGTTCATTTGTTTTCTCACAATTGAAAACTGTACGAAATAAAAGCATAATTGCAATTTTCTGCAAAAAATTGGAATATGAAATTTAATTAATTTATTTTTTAAATAATCTTAATGTTAATTGTTTGTTTTGTTCATAATATATTCAAAAAAGCTTGTCTGTTTTCACATACTAATTTATGAAATCTTATGTTTGCCACTCAATCGATCAAAACAAAACTGTGTCTCCAAATGAAGACAAGCTTTCATGAATTATTTTTTCCATCATAAAACATGCAGATATAATTGATAATTAAATATATAAAAAGACATTGCATTCAACATATTGCCCAATATACACAAAATATTTTTTCCAATAAAAAATCCATATTATTGATTTAGCCAATCCATTTTGGTTCGCCCAGGCCTTACTCGACCCAACACAGTTCTTTGCTTTGATGCGTTTCTTTCTTTCAAACCTTCTGAACCATGTTCGGCAAATAACTCAAGCGTGGACATTGAAAAATAGATAGCGTTATGAAAATAGCCGACTGGTTGGCCTTGTTCACCAGCAAACAGGCATAACAGGGGTCAGTGTTATTTCAACATAGGGAGACGCACAATGAAAGTAACAGCCATTCTGACGTGGGAGCCAGTATTGTTACACTATCAATAGCATGTATCAAATTTGGCGAGAGTCGGTTTTCATAAACTTCTCCCGATCATGTAGCAACCAACAACGTTACAAAACACAAAAGATTTTCCCAATCAGTTTCTAAAATAAAACTGCCGGTATGTTCAAAGATCAGAAATCAATGCTACACAGAGACTAGTTCAGCAACTCGTCAACGGCAACGAGACTTCCAGATGACACTGCTAAATCATACAGATGTATTTGTAAACAAATGCGACCAACCAGCCAACCCAGACTAGTAACCAAACAAGAGTGCCATCAATTTTCCCACAATGATACCATTACTACGACAAATCTCTGCAAAATGAGATCAAATCTTGTGCCTCCTAAAGACCATAGTACTTCTTGCACACATGCTTTATATTTTAGGTATTAAAAGTAAAGTAAAGTAAAGTAAAGGTTCATTTATGAATAAAACAATCCAAATAACCATGATGCACCTTTTCAAGTTCTTTCACATCATCAATATTGAACTTGCGTAGTATATTACACACACATGTACTGCAAGTCGCAATTCACCTTTGCGCAATTTTTTCTGAAATATCTCTGAACTATAAAAGATGATCAATTCCAAGTGTCATCATTTTTTTGTCTGTTTGAAATTTTAATAGCCATGGCACCACAGACATGATACATGGTATTCAAATTCAATAATTTGTTACTTACTCATACAGCACACTAGTCTGCGATAACAAACAATTGGCTCCACAATGGCCCCAGCATTAATATTACAACTTGCGCTCATTAATCAGGCTATTGACCAGAAGGCTAAATGAGCCAACTAAAAACTGAACCAACCAAAGACTACAGTCTGCTAACATACATGACATTGCCATACAGTCTCCGAGACAAGTTTTAATTCACGGAAATGACTCCAAATGGATTAGCTGAATTCTACCAAGGCTAAGTAGAGTCAACAAGGATAATTTCATTTTCAATGCAGCTCTATGTCCACTCACTATTTTAAGTAAACATACAAATAAGACAGCCAAGGGAAAACACATTCATTGATCTATTTATTTCTCTCATGATTTGTCTGGATATCAAAGGCTTTAATTACTGAGACCTTCTCTAATGTATGTATACAAATATAAAACAGAGACTTGGTTCTGTTTGTTCAATATTGTCAGCCATATTTAGGTATTTTATGAAGGTGTTTAATTAGATAAACTATTCCCAAGCTATCACCGAATGTTGATTTAAGACTCAAATCAATGTGCAAATGATTCAGCCTTTTGTTTCCAACAATCGCACATTGACGCCACATAAAACCATGACTGCTGCTAGCAAGGAAATTATACCATTCAACTCAAAGTAAAGAAAACAGTCAACTTCTTGAAAAATAAATAATGGGAAAAATTGCTACATTCAATGCCATCAATTTATGTACACAATGAATTTATAGGGCATGCATGAAAATATCAATAATTTTCACTACGCTGATTGCAATTTTTTTCAAACCTTATGAGAGAGACTAACAAAACAACTTGGAGCCATTGAGAGGATTGGAATCTACATCTGCTTTTATGAAAATCCATCTATGAAGCAAATTGCAATGTCAACTGAAGTGGATGGTATAATACAAATTGAGCTGAATGGAGACCTATATCTGATCAAAGAGGGAGGAGAAAATATTGATGTATGGCAATGACTGAATCTTTACCATAACAAACAACTATTAGTGCATAACTCGGCACGTTACTTTAGTGTGCATGTTCATACATGTATAATGATGGTGGTGAGGGGGGGTAAATTTACATTCCCTTTCCTATCTTCCTACCCAACACACCATTTTTGCTGGTTTCAATTATTTATTTTGAGGTTACTTGCGTCTCGAAAATAAGTTTCCCACCACTTCACACTGATCCAAACTCATTATTGCTGGGTCAAATGCCATTCCAAACACAACCAATGATATTGGATGATTAATGAATCCTTTACCAGAATGCCAGTCTCAAAATTAACCTCATCTTCACGATTGTCTGATGATATTGACAAATCCAATAGGCTACACAAAATGCAGTTTCCTACTCTTGAAACCCATAAACCAGAGACACGGCCCAAAATGATTTAACCATTCATTAAAGAGGCACCAAAATTCTCCTATAAACTTCAAGAATATTCCAAGCACTTGCAGTCAAGTTTCAAACAAGCCTGGCTTTCTTCTTGACCCTTGTAACCCTTAAATATCAATATGGCTGCCATAGCATATTTTGCAGGCACTCTGTGATATCAATCTTCATAAATAATGCTTTGATATGTGTGTATGTTTTCCATTCCAGAACCCTGGTTCAGTTGGCAGTCAAACCAGTATATCCTTGTCTGGTTAAATTGCCTAGCGCAGTAAATTTTGACCATCCTACATATTTTTTTCCACAGTCATTTTCTTTCTTATTGTTTTATTACATGTTTCATTGCCTTAAAATAATGCAAAAGGAAGTATGGGGCAGCTGTTTAGCAGAAAATTCACTGTTCTCGGGAGAGAACCATGGTGCCGAGCTGGCCTGCCAAAAGGTTGACCTCCCACACGCTTTAATATGGCTGCTTGGTGCCCGGCTGTCTATCGGCCAAGGTCTATCTTTGCTACGACTGCCAAGTGCATGGCCAAAATGCAGTGCAAAGAACTGAAAATAATGAGTTCAGCTGATGCTCAAGTCTATGATCAGTTCAAAATACAGGGAGCCATGCCATGCCAGTCTCAGTAATAATCATGATAATACCTACACCCCATAATGCTGATTTGATTATAGAATACCACTTACTGAGGGAGGAAAACCGCTCTAATGTTTTAAGTTAATTTTGAAACAATTTAGAGTATCATATTGTAATAGGACAATTTTTAAAGGCACTCCTTGTCAGTTTACTGCTATTCAATGTGTGTATTATTTCTATCCATTACGGAATTGTCAAAGTATTTAAGAAAACTTTTGTTGTACGAAAATCAATGGCCATGATGAAATTGGAAACAATATCGAACCTGGCAAGTGACAAATATGACAAGGTTCCTTTATTTTGTTTGGGTTCCCACATGGTGCACAGGAAAGAAATCCAACCAAAAAAAGGCAGGAGAACAAGCAGCAAGAAAAAATAGCTATATGTTTCCTCTTGAAACACACTAAAAAGAAAAAAAAGGCATAGTGATTTATAGTGCGCTACGCACAGGCACAACATAGACGTTGATCCACAAGCCTCAACACACTTTACAGGTTGTCGCTGACCACTACGGCCCCACATCATTCCATAAACCATTTAGAGATTCTCGTATACTAGGCCTACTGGTGTGTAGGAAAATGATTTGGATTTTTTGTACAGAGTCAAAAAAAAAAGTTTCACTCATTTCAATTCACTAAACCTTGCGCCAGTCAAGTTATTGCGATATCATGTAATTACGCAAATCGCCCGTTGCGTAGATGGCTAGATGCTGCGCTTAACTATAATGTGTACGCCATTCTCAATCCACAAAGTTGCGAGTCTTCACGAGTTGCATGAAGTATACATGTACCACAATTTAAAATACAAAGCCTGCAAGTTACCCTCTGCTTTCCTATTTTTTATTATTAAACCATGCATAAATGACCAAAACCAAACTTTGATTTATCTGTATCATGGCAATACCTTGATGGAGCCAAGAATCAGCATAAAATGACAACTAGAGTCTATTGAAAACCAAACCCTTCTTTTCCCCTACAGCCATCTACATGTAATCAGCTTCAGGAAGATGAAGTATTTCTGTGGCTAGCTCAACAACAGAATTGGGTCTCCCCAGTTCTAACCATGGCAGACATGGTGCAGTAGTATGAGTGTTGTAAGAAGAATGACATTACATGTAAAGTGGCCGACTTGGCCGTCAGTTCAAAGTATAAGAGGAATGACCACAGGTTTGTTCAAACCTTCTTTTGACAACAAACACATCCCCAGTGGGTCTGATCAGCTATACTATTTAAATGGCAGTGCACACACAGCCCAAATGTCAAAATATTTCACACCGACTGAGGGGAGAACTATACTTCTTTGAATACAATGGGTCAAATATGTAATCACTTTCAAGACCATTGAGAGAATTTGATCCAGATTATCCGGAAATGCATAAATATTGATGACTGAAATGACAAGCTTAATAAGAATCAAGTGTAATGGTATATTACACTAGAAACTGCCAGTTTTCTTATTATCAGCCAGCAACGGAACATCTGCACAAATAATTATCCTTTTTTGCTCCTCAAAAATGAAATCTTGCTATTGAAGTTTCTAAGAAATAAAGCATTTAATTATTCCTCAAAATAGAAGTGAACGATCGCCTTTGGACATAAAACGTCTAGCGGCATGTGCGAGCGCAGCATACTACTACACATACAATGTAAAGTTGATAATGAAATTCTGTCGGGAGTTGACGGTATCAGGTAGGAGATGGGATGTCGTTTGAATGCTCTATTTTTAACTGATGCTTTTTTTCACACGTCATAATTTGCAATAATTTTGCCGATTTGGGAATCCAACAACTGCAAGTTTTTTGTTCCGTTAATCTCCCTGCTTAAACGCTCATATCCTGATATTTTTAAGTTGAATTTCAGGGAGAAGTGCAGAAACGGTGTGAAAAATAATGTGATATAAATGTTGACATTTTAGAAAAGCAGTAGTAGGTGAATAAACTGGGAATCATGTGAATCCAATGCATGTTGTTGACATGGTGGCACTGCTCATGTATAAAGTAGTGCCTGGAGGCTCTTTGCTCTACTGCTGCTACTAAACTGTTAGCTCCTCTTTTTTTTCCATGCTTCTCGCTCTCTTTCTCACTCTCGCTCTTTCTATTTCCCCATGTTGTGCACTGCTCCTTCTTTTATGCGGTAGCGTCATGGAGGTCATAGACCTCTATAAAAAGGAACTTTAGCTTGAGCTCTGCATTTTGTTATAACTATCCACTGAGGAGATTTTCTCTGAATTCCAGTCAGAGACAGTTAACCTGGCTGCATGGTGGTGCGGGATTACGAAGCCCTTCCAGTCACATTTCACTATAGTGTGGATGAAATGAGGTTCGACACATGCTGTTGCTGATGATAACATTATTGCCAGTGTGCAAGGAGACAATGACATTTGTGAATAAATACACAATTACTTTGGCTGTTCTTTCAGTTTATGCTCTACTTTCGGATAAACTTTCGTTACCGATTGCATCTTAATTGCAAATTCCTGTATTATTCAGATACCTTCAAAAGGAACAAAACAACATAAGAGCTTTAACAGTTGACATGCGAGCTTGAGTCCTATGATAGAGCCTTAGATAAATTCTACATTGTATACTCTGAAAACTGCCAAAACCCAATGCCCCTGCCACACATAAATGCTGATGGTAATGTTACGTTCCACTATTACCGGACAAATCTGTAGAAGTTTGTCTTTTTGGATGGGACTGAATTATAAAGAATAGCATTTTGGATCACAGATATGTGGCTGGATTTACCATTTTCCACTTATAGTACAATTGAAACTTGGCAGTGATCTAAATTCATCATCAACTATTGTGAAAACTCCCATGGTCATCTGAACAAACCACTAGACTCTCTGGTACCATGGTCTATTTACTAGATCATTAAAAAATCTGCCAACTAACTATCTGTCCCTTATTCAGGATCCAAAATCATTATTTCATAATTCAACCACTCAAACAAAAACATATGACTTTGCAATTATGTCCAACCCTAGTCAAAATGTACACCCTGCACAACAAAGATACTGGTAATCCTTTTGGCTATTCCATGTACTAAGTACTCCTCCCACTGACCTATCAACCAAGAACATTAATGTTTGAAGAAGGACTTTTACCTGACTTTTCTTCACAAATACTACTTGTCTCACAACCAACAGAAGCCATTATTAATTTAGCAAAGTTGGTAGCTGAAAGCAGCCAAGCATTTTTGCATTTCTGTTATTCTCCCAAGCACTGCATATTTCTACAAGACTGATCACAATAGGCTGCCTCATTAGTGTATTGAGGGTCTTTTCAATAGGGGACTCAGGGATGACAATACCTTTTTGTCCTGGGGCTTTCACCATAGATCCTATTCATTCTAAATGAGTGTTGCATTTTTGTGCAGAGTTACCAAACACAAAACACACTATTAGATCGTTGATGGATTAGCATGCTGTACAGACAGTCAGGGCCCATCATAACACCACCTTCAAGATGCGCCAATACACATTGCTTTCAAACATCACATTTCCAAGAGAGATTTTTCTCAAATTCATCATTGTTGTGTATTATTACAAGAAATGGAGTTGAATCTGATGAGAGGCTGGCACCAGTTTACAAAAGATAACTCAATTTCGACAAGAGTGAATGCTAGATAGAGAAGGAAAACAAAATATCCACATAGTGATGTGTACGTAGTCTTGGCGTCAGGCATCAATGA
This sequence comes from Amphiura filiformis, assembly GCF_039555335.1. NCBI lineage: Eukaryota > Metazoa > Echinodermata > Ophiuroidea > Amphilepidida > Amphiuridae > Amphiura > Amphiura filiformis. Next base: position 79,424,957 of record NC_092628.1, read on the forward strand.
GTTAATGTGAAATTTAATAAATTTTACAATAAAAATTGGATACGGCGCCACTTTTCTAGGTGAACAAACCAATATAAATGTTATAAAACCAATGGATTGAAATTAAATTTCAGCTGTTAAATAAAAGGGAAACAAATGACATTTATTGATATAAATTGTTTTCTAATATTAATAATCATTAAAAAATTATGAGTACAGATTTTCTTTTCCAACCAAGTTGAGATAAAACTGAAATGGTATCCAAAATATATTCATTGGAAAATAAACTATCCCTTGCATAATTGCCTCAATACTAAATCGCCTGGCTCCATCGTAATAAACCATTCATTAACGAACAAAAAACACCGCTAACCTCTCTGGCTCTAGCACATCAAAATAATGTTTAGCTTTATTGTTCTCTTTTTAAATTGCTCTAAATACAACAACCTACTAATTTTGTGTCACATATCACCGGAATAGTTGGTTGAGTGAACTACACTTCGCTATGTAAGTTCAGGTACATCATGGGTACATGTACCATTCCAGGCAGCAGCAGCAGCATTGTGACCTTTTCAAGCTATTATGGAACTCCCTATGAATGCTAGAGGTCATTTACCTCCTACCACTAACAAAATGAAATCACCCTCATTTCAAATGTACCATCCGGTACTACTAGCAGCGAGTGAGCGAAGCAAGCGCTGTGTATGCCACCACCACCGCATATGGATCTAGCTTTCCTCGCTAGTTTGCTCAACAGCCAAGAACATTGACCTTCTGGTGTTTATTGTGCTGGTATGAATGAAATTATCTATCTTCATCTTTCATTAGATTCTCTTTTCTGAAGCTGTAAAAGCAGTTTATTTTTAATGCCGAAGAACTACGGTTTCTGTGAGGCACCTGCAGGTTTAATTATGCACACATTGTGCAGAAACATAAAGCTTCAGTTTAAAATTGCAAAAGGGAGCACTCAAAACCTGCTCACCTGAAAACAATGACAAGACAGTTAGAGATTCTAATATAAAGCGTTGCCATGGTAATATGCAAAGTTTGCAAATTTGGCTATCAAAAATGTCAGTGAGTCATCTGATCTGGACATCTTTTGCTAGCAGCTTTAGATCCAGCAGCCTCAGTAGTGATCAAGTTTTACTCATTCTGTCCTACTAGTTTTTTTATTGGACCGGTGTGTAATGCTACCAGCTAACTATGGCTGCCCTCTCAGTGTGCTGTATGGCTAATCACTATCTGCCATACTGAGCCGATAGACCAATTCCCATGAACCCCTGGCAAGTCCCCTAGCCAATGCAACCGGTTGCAACAAGGGAGGGCCGCAGCATGCTGTAGAGGTTAGATGTACTTTCTGCAATCATCTGGCAAAGTATCCATTCTATCTATATAAACCGAACCCTCAATGTAAAATTAGCTTTTACTAAGACTGATATTAGAAGAGACATTGTTTTGGTTGATCGCAAAACTATAATGAGCAGAGAAAAGATCAAATTGATGTTGCCATTAGGCACCCTACTGTTACATCTCTTGTAATGGTTACCCCACTGACTAGCTGTTCGCCATAATTGCCTTCAAAAATTCCATAACTTCTATTATCTCTGATTTTTATTCAAGCTTTGATTTGACAAGATGACTACGGTAATCTTCACTTTTGAGAGATAATTGCAGTGACCAGTGACAAGGTCAGATCGGATCAAAAGAAGTAACACTGTCCTTGCTAAGATAGCAATAAGGCATATGGAGACAACATGTCTGATTTCTCAAGAGTGAAACAGCTCAATACTGAGAGAGGCCAGTCATAAGATAATACCCAGTTAACTGTCTCTCCTTCCTCTAGCATTCAGTGAATAGCTATGCATGCATTTTAAATCAACCTGGGTGTTTCAAATTAAGAGATAGCAGAGACAGTAACAGAAAAGCGTCTTCGGTGAGAATAATAATGGAAAAAGACTTGGCATTTTAACAATGATGCATCAATCAATTGAAATGTAGACATTGTGTTAGTCTTACCAGAAAATAATTTATATACAATGTTCTGTTCTGAACTCATCTGTAATAAAAATTTGCAATGTAGTTTCACTCAGCATCGATAATATAATAACAAAATAAGCAGTACCATCTTGAAATGAAATAAGCGACTTACCAAATGAAGATGAAGCAGTGCCAATGCCGCACATAATTCGATATTTCAATTACAATACAAACTTCATCAAAAAAAAAAATATTCCGCCACCCCCCCCCCCCAAAATATTTCTTTTGGTATAATTTTCTCCCTGAAAAATTGGGAAGACTACTAATCTAAAGTCTACTATAATAAATAAGCATAAGACAATAAGTATTGCTATTGAAGTTTTCATGGCACACATACAATTGATTAATCCACTTTAATATCTCCTAACTGCTTGTAGTCATCAGATGTAATTCATCATAAATTGAAATTCTAATAAATCAGCTATTTTTCGTCAGTGAACCTGAACCTCTATGCTCTACAAATTAAGCCTGTAAAAAATTAGATAATCAAAAAATCTGCTTAATAGATATGCCTGCTATTAATATCTCGTTCATGAAATCATTAATTAAGGCAGTACGAAACCTCATACTAAGAATAAGATATTCATTGATGAAATTTTTAGATTTTTTTAGTCTATTTGATGTAAAATTGTTAACAATTAGGGGGCCTACATGTACATGAAAAATTATAAGAAAGTAAATCGCAACATCCCAAAATAGCACTGTACGCTAACACTTTTTCTTTGTAGTGTGTGTGAAGTGAAATCTTTAGTATTACAAGTGAAGTCTACAAGTAGACTGGTTTTTGTACAGTGTAATTTCCTCTTCAATTTGCTGATTTAATAAAACCATTCTACATCATGTGTATTCCTGTGCATAAGTTTGAAACCAATAATTCTTTTTACAGCTTGCATTTTCACCTACCTTCTCTTTTTCTGACCTTGGTTGGTGTTTTGTTTCAAAGGGAAGTGTAAAACTTTTGAAAAAGTGTGCCTGTGCACTTTCGCTAACATATTTTACTCCACTTTATGCAACGCTTCCTGAAGCCCCTGCTGGGCAGTAGGAGTTAAAAACTTATTGGACACAAAAACCCAAGCAATATTGCATAGAAAGAACTATGCCTTGCCTCGTTGCCCAATTATGCAGTGCCAGGCTTTGCAAATGTAACAATTCATACTTAGTCGATCTGAGTAACAAAAGTGTAATTAAATTTTACTCAAGAAATCTACTGATCCCATTGCCAAAACAAAGCAATGCTTAATATGTGCAATTGCAAAGGTGACAATAACTTTCTCTTGATAAAGAGCATCGTCACAGCAATAGCCTGCATATTAAATACAATTTAGTATTCTATGACAAGCTTGAATCCGCAAATGACTAAAATATCAATATTTTATCCATACATGAGGTTTTTTTTTAATATTTCCGTTATTATTTGATTACAAATTTTAAATAATGGCTGTCTGTAATGATACAAACTGCCATTTTAAGACTGTAGTGATTGCCAATGCCGGAAATTCTATGACAAACTGACCAGTGACCATACCAACATCAAATCTCCAGAGTCCGGAATGAACTGTTGATTCCCATAAGAGAAGGGAGACCTGTATTCAATGCTGCTGCTATGTACACTGAATCACACATGGATCGGCATCTAGAGCGACAGGCCGACAGGGCGACATCATTATCTGTTAACATTTGCTTTTCAATCTTGTCATCAGCACTATCGCATTTTAGTCTGTTTGTAAACAGAACCTGTCTACATTTTAATCCCTACAGAACTGATCTTGTTTAATCGCCTAATCAGTTGTGTATACAGTATATTTAGGAATTCAAATTCAAACTACTTAAATAGTCCACCGAATGAACAGCTTGCATGAATAATCTCATGATCATTTTGGACACTGTGCAAAATTTGATTGTAATTTAATGGAACAATTTTAGTTTTTTTTTAAACTAGCAGCTTTATGTATAACACATGTAGGATTGCAAAAACTTGTGTCCCATCAATTGGCGTCAATCTATTTGAAACTACAGGAAATTGATGGAAGTCATGATTAGGCTAAAATAGCTATCGGAATTAAACCAAAGCAATTCAGGCATTGTCATCGACTAGTCGCTGGCTGAATATGTGTCACTAGAACTAGAAGTAACAAGTTCTACTGTCTCATTAGATAATAGCATATAGCATCATTAACTTATTCGTAATCAATTGGTGAACGTCTAGACTTTTAGGGGGCCTAATTCCTTTGTCTTCTTCGCATACCCCTTCTTAATTAAAAGCAAACTGTGAAGCTACAAACATGTGCTTTCAGTACACACATTGAAATGTGTGTGCTTGGGTTTATGTCTCCATTAATTAAACAATTAAGGACAGACAAATAAAGCAAACAAAAAGATTCACCTTCAATTGTTTTGTGAAGACATGAGTCTGACAATGGCCTGAATGAAGGGCGTGCAAGAGACACCAAATACCACCATAGGACACCACCAAGTCTACCAGACTCACCAATTCTTGTTTGATTTGTCTAATGATCGCTAAACACAACATTAGCAAAGAACCTCGTCCATATCGCACCTTTTCAGAATCATTTCAGCAGTGCCCTTGATTGAGCATGTTGCTATTGTGTAGGATGGATAACAATGACTTCAACAATGATACAATGGCAATAGTTATTTAGGAAATACAAACAAAGAAAACCCTCCCCTTTTATGATGAAACTTACAATTTTTTTTTCCAGTCTGCGATGGATATTTTTATACTGTAGAATTTATTCACTAGTACACAACTACCATCATTTACCTAGTGTACATGTGTATGCTAAGTCAAGCTTGAAATCCTGGGCCATATTTACCAGGCTTGCATGGCTGCTCGACTCACAACGATGGCAGTCAAAAAACCCTGTGGCCTCTAACAAGCAGGAGCCAGACTACCTGACTACAACTCTGCCATATCATAAAAATAAAAGGAAAATCACTTGCTTCCACGTTATTCACCACTACTATACATTCATCAAGCTTCTACCAATGGTGAACCACAGGGAGGTCAATGATAATATGGTTGAATATTTTTGTCTCAACTCTGTATTAAAAATGGGGATTCTCTGCACTAGCTACTAAACAATTGAACAAAAGTGTTAAATATTTATAGCAGCATAAACATAAAGATGAGTACTATTTTCTGAGAAGAGTAAATACATCGTTTAAGCAGTGTGGTGGTTTAATGTACGCAAGGTGTAGATGCATCTTTTGCTTGCTACACAGTAAACATGGTAAAAGCACTATTTAAGGAGACCTGTATTGCCTAGCCTGCCTCATTAGCATAGAATTGTCATGTTACAAGAGCTTGGGAGGTATTATGCAATTCAAATCAGAAGCTACATTGTATGGAATAGAGCAAATCATTTTGTATTGATAGTATGGATGGATACATTGTTCACATAAAATACCAAAGAAGTTTACACAGCATGTATGCATGCATGCCCAATATTTTTAGGATGTGTTACACTGTACTTTTTTATACTTATGAGTTTTAATTTTAGATGATGCTTGTGAGAATCCAGAATGACAAGCAATATTTGAAAAGCAAAATTAAAAAACAACATACAGGTATCAACTACATTTGTATCATCAGTTTTATAAATTAGATAACAATTAGCAGTGCAAGTTATTTTTATTTTGGTGTGGCATTTGATGGGTTTGCTATGTGGAGGGGGCAATGTAAGGGCAGTAATTGTCAACAGTACTTGCTTTGGCAAATACACATTATGCAAGAAGCGAAGAAACAAATTGACTTATCCAATTTGGCCGAGTTGCCTCTACCGTTGGTTGGAAGTACACTACATACCATTAACAATATAGAATGGAAGCCAGTCAGCTACATGGTACCATTCGCATTACTGTCCTAATCTTGGCATGATGATGTTTTGCTACTTAATTTACACTACAAAAAGTTTGTGTGTACACTTTGCAAATGAGGTCTGTTTTATTTGCCAAATTGCTGTTACATGTAAGGTGCATTTTCTTTGCCAGATATAAGTATAATGATGTAATGCTATGTAATTTAACCACTGGGCGACTTGTTGACTTGGCTATAAACACTTTAAAAATAAAAAAAGCCCTAGTGCTTGGATCAGAAATGCTCAACTGAAAGTATTACAAATGGTCAACTGTGAACAAAATGAACACTATCATTATGAATTGAATAATTATGATTTGATGTATGTAGGCTTAAAATATGTACATATATGTTGGTCAAATGTGTATGTATCATGATTCCACATGTAGGTATTCAGCATTCTATCAATACGTTACATATTCTGAAGCCTGAAATTACATATATTTAACACATGGTCATCATTTATAAATAATGCACATTTATATAAATTATCCACACTATAACATTTGTCTAAACAACATGAAGGAGAAGCAGTTGTATCACTTGATAATTGGGATGGTTTTATTGCACCTAGTCCTTGTTACTTCTCTTCCTCAAATAACAGGATCACATCAACCAGCTATCTAGTCAAATAATGTGCTTAATATATAAATACTTGATACATAATTAGGTGTGTTGATTTATGTGTCATCTTCAGAACAAAAGACTCTCGCCAGAGTTCATTTTAAGCAGGTGAAAAATATGTTTAAAAAATATTTTGTGGCAAGTTTCTTTCACAAAATAATGCAAAAATAAAGGCCGGCTATACAGTAATATTCACAAATTCCATCTAAAAGTTGTGTTGTATGAAAGAGTTAGCGGATTACCAGTCAACAAAATTCACAGCAATTTTAATATTATTGATCAGAACTGGCTACTTATCAATTTTGTGAATGGATAATCTTTTGCAAACTTGAAATTCATCACAGCTACACACACTTGGATCTGTCTTTGAATTATTTGTTCTATCCTGCACTTTATAGAAGGATTGTATGGCTCCACACATAGATCATCCATCGTTCAGACTATTTAATATTGACATGATAAACTCTGCTTTATCTGTAATGAGTTATGCTATTAAGCGGGTCGAAGGTTGCAATTAATTACCTTTGATTAGGGAGGCATGCACGTCATGCAATGAACTGATCTATCAAGTCAACCGACTGACTACCAGTGGCAGAGGGAAAAAAGATTCATCGACCATTGTGTCTAATGATAAATTTTGCAGCATTGCAAAATGACTAGTACTGTGGTACACGTGCTGTTCGACATGTAACACTGATTTTTGAGATAGCATATCAACTTGACACATTCATAATGGAATGCTGCTTTTGGCCTACATAATCTTGAACTTCATGTGGCAAAAAGAAATGATTATTAATGTATTCAAACTATACATATCATAAAATTTTACTCTATATTATAATAATTATAGAATAATTTAGGTTTGAATAAAATATTGTTGTACAACATGATGTAGGCCCTACACTATAAATGTTTTCCGGAAAGATGTGCTTAAAAATTCGCAGCAAAATTTAGAATTTCATAAATGTTTTTAATTAACCAGTGCAAGTCTCTCTTTCAGAATAATCATCAGTCACTCGAGACCACCGATGCAGACCAAAAATATGAAACATATTTCCATCCAAAAATAGAGCTGAAATACACAGGGAGGGAGCGGATAAGCACCGAAACACACTGTGCGCATCTTGCTGGCAGACATATTGTCATTATGGCAGCACAAGTTTAGTTCAGTTAGTATTTCCTATGTGTCCTACTAGAACCACTTCCAAGCTTCGCTAGCTGCTTTTAGAGTCTCTTTAGATCAGGGATATGAGACATATCCCTGTTTAGATCTAGAGCTATGCACATTTCCATGAGGCTGCCTCGTAATGATTAACTTTGTTTTGCTTTGAAAATAAATTGTACCATCAAAACTTGCAATTTTATGTAAAGGAGGTGGGCTTCATTCAATTCACCCATTGCATGGTTCCGCCATGTGCGAGGAGAGCCTCGATCCGAGCTGATCTGGCAGCATGCATGAATAGGAATTGAACAAGTGAATATAACATTGCTTTAAGTTATGTAATTCTTCCTTTCATGTCGAGGCTCTCCTTGCATCATGGCGGAACTGTGCAATAGGCGAATACTGGCAACCTAGGGATTTAAAAGCATTTTTCAATAGATAGTAAGAAGAATTGCTTTTAAAATTCACTAAAATCTTATGTCTTCATAATTAAGTTTGACCTTGTCCTTACATATATGGACCTATAAATTATGCAACACACTTGACTCTACTGTGAAGTGGCCTATTCCCCTTTCATACTACCATGGTATTATTATTTAATAGCCTACATGCAGCACACCCACCCAGTCTGCCTGCAAGCCCAATCATCCAACTATCAGCCCACAGTATAACTTGACCTCAAGGCAGCCATTATGACTTCAAAGTCATGGGGTCAAGTTGTCCGAAGGTCCTGCCCTGGCCTAGTCCAGCTATAAACACACAAGTATCAGGATATGGTGTTTTCCCTTGCTCACTCACTCTCAGAGCATTGCCTTTACTAAGAATGTAAACAGCAGGCCACTGGCGCCAGCAATAGCATGCAGACCATCTCTACTACTCTCTCTACTTTATGTTGAGAGCACCACTAAACTTCCAGCTAGAAATGGGATCACCCATATGTTCCCCAGGCGTGTTATATCAGTTTCGCCATAGAGCTCAATGCCACTTCAATAAAGCGGCTAAATAGGATTTTCTGCAAATCAAGGTATCTCATGTTATTCCATAATTATACTACAATGCAATGTAGTAAGTAAGTGCATATTCAGTGCAGACTGCTGAGGAGGTTTTCCACAGTGCACAATGTCACCACTTGACATACATTGTACAAATGCATACTATAAAGGCACTTGCAAAATGTGTTACAAATTTACAAATAATATTAATAATATAATGGATGATATAAGAAAACTAAATAGATAACTGTATAGCATTAGCAATTGAAACATTGTGTGATTGATTTTATGTTGATTTTACATGTAATTATGAAGTAAGATGCAATTGCAAATAAAAACAATATGACAGATTTAGTATTATGCACACGGACACACGTCGGAAAGACACCTTTTAAAATTTAATTGCCCGACCCCAAAACAAAATTTTAATTCCATGAAATTAGTTACAGTGAAATTATGCAACTTCATATCATAATAATCAACATTGGAAATGAAATGTTTTTGTTTTCCTCTTAATTGGAGGGAGGTCACATATTATTAAAGTGCAGCTGGGCAATCAACAGAGGTTCATCAGAACTTTTTCTTTCAAACATTTGCCTAGCTACAGCTCTATGTACATGTGAAGTTGAAGTATACTGGCACTGGAATTCCCAAGGAAGGGATGTGGTCTAGCTCAACAGGCAACAAAATATTTGGCGAAACTAAATCAGCTTCATGTTTCAATGGTATTGAAGATGCTGGAGTCACGAATACCAAGTTTCACTAATTTAGTGCGCAAAAAGTGCAGAGAGAAGGCTATCGATATCTTTTCATACTGAACTTAAGCCAAATCATCCGACATCATCTTCACAGAAGTGGGATGCATTGAGAGTTCTAGACCACGTCAAATTGTCATTCTTTCTTTCCTCAATTGCTGTCGTCTTAACAACTGTTTCAACTTATGCACTTCCTCTATTGAATAGTAAGTGGGATATTCTAGCACTTGCTGCTATGCTGCGCTGGTGAGATGATAGTATGTGGCATTGATCACGATAGAAAAGTCGCAAACATCAAACACAATGTATACGATAATACGGTACCTCAAATTACACAAATTAGGTCTGCAATCCTCTGCGTAAATACATGTATGCACATTGATTTGAGTACATTTTGTATTAGTGCAGTGACAACAAAGGTTCATCCGATCATCTTAAAGGAAGGGCTAATTATATTATAGGAAATGTTATCTTCTAAATGTACATTGTAGGCCCACTACACTTAGACCGATTGACAAATTCATGCAGTTTCTTAGTATTTTGTTTTTTACTTGTATTTGTAACACAATACAGTCCTAGAAGTGCTATTTGATGCCATCAAATTGATGGGTTTTCTTTTTTCCGGCAAGTTGAATTGGAAAAGGTTATCATATAATGAGAAAAGTCTTCCTCACATAAAATTATAACTGTTTCAAAAATCATTGAAAATGTCACACAAGAGAATCAGTCTTCTACATACTGTCCACTATTCAAACAACAGCAACAATTTCTGTACAGCACAAACCAAATAGTGTACTTATCAGCTTTGGAATTTGGGAAAAAAAAGTTTGTATTGTCATACAAGTTGAAAGGCTGTGGAGTTTCCTGCTGCTTTGACATACAGTGGTGTAAGCTTCAATGATTTCTTTACCACAATACAATGGATTTTCAGTGTAAAGTAAATATTCACATACAATTCTCTGCTTCTCAATGCCAGGGCTGCTTGATCTGAAGTGATAGAAACACAACTCAATATTCAAATCATCTTGTTTATTTGCTGATACATTTTCTAAATTTTCTCTCTCCAAAATTTGTAACATTTATAAGAAAAGCCTAGCCAGATTTTGATGTGAAAATTTTTTATATGCTAAAAACAGACCCATTCTGGTAGATCTATTCATTCAGTGTTCACCTACAGCTACTGGCTGTTTGGGTTGGGTTCCAGTTCATGCAGCAGCTCCACTAAAATATTCCACAGTTTGGCCTCCGCGAAAAGTTGCTGGTAATGAACCAGTTGAGTTGGCCGGTTCACTGGGGCATCATTATTGATGGGGTCAGTTAACTGAAGTGGACATGCCAGCTCTAAATTTGCTGGGAATTTCTGGCTAAGCAAAATATTAGATGCAGGGTTGCTTATTATTTCTCTCAAATTCAAATTGTAATCCAGATTGTGAACCATGCAATTTCATGTGGGCCTACATGACACCAATTCTGATACAGGGTTTTACTAAAAACCTAAATTATTCATGGAAGTTCATTTGTGTTGGTTGGTATATGATCATGTAAATAGAGTTAAAACTTCTGATTGAAAACACAGGAAATTATTCCTACCTCAAAATTTACTATCAATTTCGCTGATCAATGAAAGATGGTGTGACCATCTGAAAATTCTGGAAGTTGTATTATTGCATTGTTTAGGTATTCATGACCTCTAATTCCAGACAATAAATCAAAAGCATGCAGTGCAAGATCAAGTTGTAGTCTCCCTGCAATCCTAATGACCATTTAAGATCAGAATTTCAAATTCCATCTTGGATCTGGCTCAAATTTATTCCTTGTTGTCAAGATCTGTAATTTACATAACACACACCACTCATCACACAATTCTCTCTACTGAATTAACGATGTACAAATGTATTGAATTAAAGTTTTAATCAATTTTAATTTTTCATGAACCACTTGCAATCAGTAAAATCAAATCAATAGACCCAACCTTCTGATTAGTCGCACATTTTTCATGAAAAATTAAAATTATGAATGATCAAAAATGTTGGATGACAAAAAAAATGTGCTACATGCGTATTGTGTATACTGTAAGAAAAAAAAAATATGTACAATCCTGTATGAAATTGCAAAATATTGTCGGCCATTGTCTTGCGAAGCACAGATTTTGATCATCTGACACAAGCTTGGCAATGTATTGGCAAACCCACATTAATGTGGCGCCACCTTGCACTGATAGCTCTTTTTTTTGTTCACAAGCGACTAAATGGAGCATAGTAACGAGCAAGCGAGGTGATCCAAGGACATTGGCCCGTAATTGCATTCTGTGGCCAACTTCTCACATGCACGCTACAATCCATACAGGTTTTCACGCTACGCTGGACTCTTTAAAAACTCCCTTAGACCTTGTTCAAATTAATTTACAAAGAAACTACACAATGGACGTCCCTTCTTAAAAATATTATTAATGAACAGAAAATAATTTCAAGTGTGCAATATTTGAAGACATCACAATTTCTCATCATATTATTGTTTTGAAAATAAAACCAACCAAAATTAATTATGGTTGATTTAATTTTATTTGTATGTATCACTGGTTGATCCAGCAAATTTTAAATGGTGGCAATTTATTTAATAATTGTAACACATCTTTATTACATTATGGATACATGTGTTGAACAAACCATCTGGGTGTGTTATTACCCTTTTAATGATTTTCAATAAATTTACAACTTGCATCATCATGATCACACATGTTTGATGCACAAAAGCCGCAATTAATTTCACGGGCATGAGACTGCACTTTCCTAAAAAAACTGAAAATGCGCATGAATTTGGGCAGAAAGTACCAAAAACAGGCTGAAATTAAATAAAGTTGCGGAAATTTTGACCAAAAAAAAAAAAAAAAAGAATTCGATTTAAAACTGAAAATTTTCATGATTTCAGTGAAGAATTGATCGAGCAAACTGTATGCTTATGCCGACATGTAATTCCACAAACGAATGCCACCACCCCTCCCCCACCCTGAAGCAACCCGGTTGTGATAATAGGCCTATGCAATTTAATTATTCCTACTCTGGGTTAGATAGATGAACCCATCATAACATGATACATATGCCTTGACATATTATTTTTTTCTATCAATTTCCATTTTACATCTATTCATTTAGACATAAATATGGCAACTTCCAGACACCACCAGTACCATTTACTAGTACTGTACAACCACTAACTTAGTTTTTGTAAAAAACCATTCAACTTTCAGTGGATGCGCACTGGGAATTCAATTAACAAGCAATGCAAATTTGCTCTTCACCTTTCATAATATGATTTGGCTCAAGTTATTCGGTAATATACACAATTTAGTTATTGTTATTATAATAACTAGCTGGTATGGTGAAAAAGTCAATGTTAACTTAGTATTAGATTGCTTCTCTCTCTCTATTGCCTGGGGCTACCACGTCTGACCCTATTGCGAGCCAAGTTCATTCATCGAGATTGCATTCACAAATTATGTCACTGACTCAATCCATGTTTGCATGTATTCAAGGTTACCATCAAATCTAAGCTAGTCCAAATTTTATATTTTCCCTTAAAATTGCTTAGTGCTGTTCGAGCAGACCAGTTTATATTTTAATCATGGAGAATGGAGATTGACAATATATGTTTATTCAAGTTTATAAAATTAATACTAGTACTTTACTAGCCTAAGTCTACATTTTAGCTAAAATGGGAAATACTACCAGCAGTTAGAAATCAGGTCCATCATGTATTTCTATTTCCTGAGACAAACTACAAAATGCATGTCCAAAACAATGTTCACTGATGAGTAACTTCAAGTACAAACAATATTGATTCTCACATGCAAGACACTGTGACAGACAGATTGGCAAGTGTGACCAACACCCCATATAACAAAAGACTTCATCCAAACTGTGAAGTGTTCCCGATTCTTAAGAACAAGGAGTTCATTTCCTTAAATGTAAGCATCCTATCATTCAGTGTGAAAATTGAAGTTGCAGAAGTACCAACCATAGTGACAGTCAACACTTGACAAGACATTGTGGTAAAATCTGACAGTACATTCAACTTTTACCATCATGTTCTCAACTAATGCACTACTTCACATCATACTGACACACTCATGCCATCCAAGCATTTTCATGTCTATGATCAGCACATGTGGAAATGCAATATTACAGTGCATTATTTGAACTTGGAAGTGTTAGTGTCATGATTGACTGACTGTTCAAGAAGATAAAATGAAATACCAACCTGAATTTCCTACGTAGGGTTGTAGTCTTGCTGTTGGTGTATTTCCAGTCTCTGTGCTCTCCCCGAAGTCGTGAGATACAGAGTTAACAGAACATGTTGTGGAAAGTCCCAAAGTTGATCTTGAGTCTGTTGAAAGATGCACATTAACTTAAGTTAAGCATTAATTTCAAAATGAGGATCTAGTAGAGAACATCACAATGGCCAGTAGTCATTAAGTGGCATCATTGACTTGTAGGCTATTTGGTGTCAGGGGTGGGACTTAACAACATCCATCGACTGGCAGTGATCAGTGATGTTGGTGGCAGTGATGGGGTAGAAACTGTCATAACCTATGACAGATGAATTTGTTGGCAGTCATGGGACATATGGGAACATAGAGTATAGACCCTATCATTGAAGGGGCTATGATGGGAACTACATTGTGATTGTCACATACATGTATGTAGTGACAATCAGATGTAGCTGTGCTTTGGTTCACCTCAAGTTTAGTGATGTAGGTAGGTGTGCATATTTCGCTGGACACTGTACTAAAATTGGGGACGCAAACCTAATCTGGCAGCGCAACCACATAAATAAAAGCATAAGTACTGACATCACTAACACCCTTATGAAATATATTGGCAGGAATGAGATAGAAAATTTGGTGGCATTGGTGGGACATGATACAGTCAACTGGGACCTCAACTTGATACTCAGTGGGAAACGTGCAATTTGCAACCATACCTTGAATTCCAGGATCTGTGCTTCCTTGTACTTGCAGGCCTAAGTGTAGGATATTTGGTGGCAACAGTGGGACAAGGCATTGATGACATCATAAACATAAAAACATGCATTGTAGAATAGACCTACATTTGTAGAGTACCTAAAGTTGTATTGTATATTTCACATTTTATGACACAATGCTGCTTCATTTAAACTACTGTATGTTTAGTCATACCATCCACACTGAGAACCTCCATATCTCAATACTTCATCTACATTGCCCTTAAAATATCCTACTTCAAATAAAATACCGGTGGAATAATTGGGCTCCAGAGTTAAACTGTTTAATCTCAACTGGTTAACTATAATTGCCACCTTAACTTGGGGTGACAGGTTTCATTTGGAATGCTTTCATAAACCAAACCTATCTTGATCTTGCTATGAAAGAAAGTTTGGGTTTACTGACCTTCCGCTTTGGGCCTCTCGAGTGGAAATCTGCTATATGGAGGTGGCGGTGATTCTGTAAAGAGATGGACAATATGAAGCTTGAAAATAATACATGTATACATACAAAATCCATGTTAACCATTTATGGGGAAAACTAGGTTTAGCTTTGTAATTGGTTTATAGCAATTGGGTATACACACAGTACAAGAACACAGATTACAAATAATGACAAACTGAACCAACAAGAAGTTGGTCATGGATTTTGGAAAAAAAAGAGAAAGTTTGGTATTTTGTATTCCTTCAGAAAATTAATGTCCTTCATGATGAACATGATCATGCTTGTCTATGGCATGCACCTAATTATATCGAAATAGTTCATTGATCACCATATGATATCACTAAACAATATATGGAAATGGTCTGGTACTGTTGCTGGTAAACTAGTTCCACTTCAATGCACTGTCAAATAATACCACTCTTGGTAGACCGGTTTTTTTTTACAAAAATCTTTTTTTTTGTTATCTAGGCACATGCCCACACGATTGAGGAAACAGTTAGCTTCGCTTCAGAAAGCATTAACACAGCCAAGTTCAATGATCATCATAATGAGGCAAAATGGTGTTCATGAATTGGTAATCACACAAAACTGCACACATGTAAATAAAGGCCCACAACTTCAAAACCATTATTCTATACAACATAATTTCAGGTAGGGCACATATCAAGTAGGATCATTAATGTGTCAAAACATGCATTATTGTTCTTGATCAAACAATGTAGGCTTCAACAATTACAATTGGCAGTTGTATGTTATGAGCACATGGTGAATGTAAACATTCATCAAGATGAATGCCCTTCACGATGCTAACTATGTTGACATACTAATACTATAGCATACAAGAACATAACTATAGATGTACAGAGGTATGCTTCATCCTGCTCTCATTTACCTGGTCGACACAGGCGGCTGAGATGGTATGGGTTGCAGCACACTGTTCCTGAGGCATCATCATTTTCTTGGTTAGTTTGGCAGCAATATTGAAGTCTTTTGAGTTCGGCAACATGCCGAATGTCTGGCCAGCGATAGAGCTGACAACACAATACATGGGGCAACACGGTCCTGCCCCGTCCCAGGCGAATTTCGCCTTTGGGAAAGAGCACACAACTCGTTTCAGTACTACCCTTGCCTTCTACCGCCTCCAACAGGAGTTCAAGTTGCTGGTCCTTGAGTTTTTTAAGAAAGCTATGTGCGGCGGATTTGAAGTCCTGATCGGGTTCCGTGTATGTCTCCCGTGTATTGTTCTCGGCAGTGGACCCCGTAGTATCTGAGCCGTGTTCACCGCCGAAACCACGGCTCCTCCAAAGTCGCCGAATGAGGACAGAACGCTTGGACCTGAACATACGACATGCGCTTCAGCAACATACACGCTCTTCATTTCATATCGCATAGAACATGGAACACTGATCATATCTCCTCCACGAAATAGAACCTAAATCTCTGCTGTAATTCACGTAAAACAGCAGCGGCAAAAATTCAGCATTAGCAATTCTTGTAGCGTTGCAGCTTGATATTATTCCCAATGGTATGTCATGTATACATCTGTAGTACAGTAGGTAGAGTAGAAGTATCCATCCACACTGGTCGAGGACATCAGCGAGCTCTGACACTGCACGCAGCGACAGGAGTCATGAATTGGGGCACGACTCGCCTTCTCAAGAATACTGACGCCAGCACAGCGACCCGCATCTAATAGCAGATTACCAAAGCTTCCGTGCCGTGAACACGTAGTAAAATCCCATTTGTATACGAGCTACAACCTTCTCGATTTCTCTAACTTCAATCCTACTCTGTTTCAACACTAGATTTTATAGAATATCATCACAAATTTATCATCCCAAACGATGCTGTTGTGCGTGTGTATTCCTCTCATCAAATGTTGTTATACCACGGGCTCGCAATGCTCAACCACGATTGAAGCAATACACCGAATCACTACAGTGCTTGGCCACCATACAACAATACGCTATTCCATTGGTTGGATTCAGTCATGTGGATGTCTAGACTCCTTGGCGCGGCTAGGTTCTGAAATGATTGTTGAGCAAATAACACGAAGCTGTGCTCACGAGTGGGTGCACTCCCTCCGATCTATCGATTAATCATTCGCTTGAACCATTTTAGGAAACTATATAAAAACTCAACAAAGTCACAATCGTGTCTATATTTGACATCAATATGTTGCACATTTATATCAATAGGGATCAAATTCAAATTTAGGTTTGCTACGGCAAACTGGTGTATAATATGCGAGTTTTACTTCATTGTTTTGCTGATTTTGACGGAAATCGGCGGAGGGGAACGTCCGACTCCGGATGCGCTTATCTTCTCTCTCGCGATTGGCGAAGATAGATCATCGTCAGGAAAGCCAACCTACGCTTTATAACTATCAAATTACCCGTAAATGACTCTGAGCTGCTTTATGTTAGGCGACAGTTCGGCAACACGCACATTTTACCATGTAATGGTCTAGTAAGTCGGAATGTCGTTGCATTCTGCTTCAACCCAGTGCATTGTGATTGCGGAGTTCATCTTCATTCAGTGAAAAGATTTAGCGGGGAAATCCTCCTTGTAAAATTTGCTGTCAGAATTTCAAAGAAACATCATTCGGAGGTTTATAAAAGCAAAAATTTAATTTTTAGGGTCTTTGATAAAAGGACCTACCGACTACCGTATCATATAAATTATTATTACACAAGTAACAAGTTAACTTTTTCACTGTTTATTTTTTATATTTGTTAAAATTTAAGCCTGTGACTTTGAAATTAGGCCTGCTTCTTGATATCGGATTGATATCATCTTCATCTCCGGGCATCATCTGCCATCAATATCATCATCAATGACTTCATCATCTGTCATTCATGCAATTTATTTTCGGCGAGAATCACATCGATTCTTGTAATAATCGTCTTGAAATTGCTTGAAAATCAAAATTGCCGGGTAAAATTTAGTCTACTGTACTAGTAGACGAGTTTAATTTATCATTCCCTAAATTAATCTCTCTGACCATGGAAAAGTCATCATTCCTGTTCTGATTCAACAGCTCAGATATCCATGAGAACTGGGCAGGACAGTCACTGGAGATGTGATGTGTTTCGTCATAGATTTTAAATGGTTTTCGCATGGAAACGTATGAATTGTTTATCAAAAAAAAAAAAAAAGGAATGCAGCGCAGTCTAGGTAAAATTAAGCTCGTCCCCGATCGAATCGCGAGAAGTCTTTGACAAAGACTATAAAAAATAAATAAAGATCATCATGAGAATCATTATGAATATTGATTCTCACAAAATCGGGTGCGGAGAATCAAAATTGATTCCCCTCAAACTTCCTCAGGCGGAAAGCCGGGTCTCCGTAATGAAATTGCACCCGGCACCCCTGATCAGTGGTCAGCATCATCATTAACAAGAACTGTCTTTAAAAAAGACAATGCGATATATATAATACAAGATGAATATTATACTTAGTATTTCATAATATTTTGGCGATGATATTTATTGAAAATATTGATAATGCATTATGAGCAGGGATACCATGGGTAAATTGGATCCCCGGGATTGGATCGGGCAAGTGTAAAATGTAATTGCATAATAGTATACTAAATTGGGGAGTTACCACTTATGGCCAATGATGGTAAAGGGGTGTGTTGGCCCAGGGTCCTAGGGAGCCAGTAGAAATGAAAATGGTACATGTAATCTAACATGTTTAAGGGTAAACTAAGTTATCGTTTGTTAGCTTCAACTTGTTAGGTCCCGTAAGTGAAAAGCATAGAAAAGATGCATGTATTAAAGATACCAGATAGCCTTTGACCTTCATACTTTTAAATTTTAATTCTAATTATATTTTACTTGAATTATATTACTTGTTAAGTCTACTCAAAATGGAAGATGAATTGTGCCCCTTGGATGAATGTTTTACCATGAGATTAAGTCCCATTCAGACTCCACATCACAGTGCGATGCGATACTGCGATGCTTTTAAAACGTCGCAGCATCACATGATGAAATTAAAATGTACATTGCAATTTCATCGCTCGATGCTGTGATGTTTTAAAAGCATGTGGGTCTGCATTGTCTTTTATGGACATTCTGTCGACCTTGATTTTACAGCAGTCAATCAGCACGCGTGCATGGCTGCGATATTGCAGCGCGATGCGAAAAAGTCGAACAAAATTCAACCCAAAAGCTTGATGTGAAGCTGCGATGAAAAAAAATTAATTTGCAGCTTTGTGCAAAGGCATTGATGTATACTACCATCAAATTATCGCTGAGTATCATGAAGAATTGTTGCCCGCCCTGTGCTTTCTGATAGAAACTTTGCTGGCTTACCACCCCATTTAAGTTGAACCAAATCCAACTCCGCGAATGGATCGTCCCCCGTGAAGGATATTGCTTCGCGGAAGTCACAAAATTTCAGCTCAAATTTCTCAGCGCAATGAGAATGTAAAAAAACCTGCCTCAAGTCCGATGTATACTCCACTTCGCCACTTCGCGAGAAGCTGTGATGAAAAAATTAATTCGCAGCTTCGCGCGAAGGCATTCATGTATACTTCATCAAAATATTGCAGAGTATCGCGAAGAATTGTTGCCCGCTCTGTGCTTTCATTATATAGAAACTTCGCTGGCCTACCCTAAAAAGATGAACCAAATCCAACTCTCCGCGAAGCGAAGAAACCTGCTCCGCGAAGGAAATTCCTTTGCGGAAGTCGTAAAATTTCAGCTCAAATTACTTCGCGGCCTGCGAAATCGTGGTTGCGAAGTGGAGTATACATCGGACTTCAGACTTCAGTTTTAAAAGCATCGCATCGCTTTGCGATGTGGAATCTGAATACGACTTTAAGTTTGATTCAGACTCCACATCGCAGTGTGATGCGATGCTTTTAAAACATTGCAGCATCGCGCGATAAAATTAAAACATTGCAGCATCCCGCGATGAACTTAGAATGTACATTTCAATTTCATGCACGATGCTAAGATGTTTTATCTCCTTTTATGGTCATTCTGTTTTTCCAGCAGCCAATCATAGCCGTGAATCATGGCTGCGATATCGCATCGATATCCATCGCAGACCAAAATTTCCCTCGCGTGATGAGAATATTCACCGCCGAGCTCGTAAAAACCTGTCTCAAATTTCAGATTTTATAACATCGCATCGCGCTGCGATGTGGTGTCTGAAACCAGGGTCTGAAGTCCGATTCTTACTCCACCCACATCGCAGCGTGATGCGATGCTTTTAAAACATCGCAGCATCGCGCGATAAAATTAAAATGTACATTTTAATTTCATTCACTCGGTCGGACATCCGGGAACATTGTCCCCTTTGCACAAGTGCGCGCATAGCAACCAGCTCGAGAAAGGGGAACTGCAGTACACATGCGCACACTGGTTTTAAAAGGCTATTTCCCCTTTGTGACGTCAGCCCAACCAAGAGAATTGCGCGATATTGCGATGTTTTAAAAGCATGTGGGGTCTGCATCTCCTTTAAAGGTCATTCTGCCAACCTTGATTTTCCAGCAGCCAATCACAAGCGTGCACAGCTGCGATATTACAGCGCAAACTGCGCAATGCTATAAAGTTGAACAAAATCCAACTCCATTGCGGACCGAAATTTCCACCGCACGATGAGAATATTCACTGCCGAGCTCGTTTTTGTAGCATCACACCATCGCATCGCGCTGCGATGTGGAGTAAGAATCGGACTTAAAATCAGACTCTAAAGGTCCGTTCATACTATGCCACAACTGCTTTGCGATGCGTTGCGTTGACGCACTGCATCCTACTGCAAAATACTGCATTGCGATATCACAATCAAGTTAAATACATTTTAACTTGGAAATGTGGTGAGTTGCGTCGAGTAAAGTTGCGACAAAAAGTAATTGATATATCGGCAATGCACCGCATCGCAAAGCAATTGCGGCATAGTATGAACGGACCTTAAACCCGATCCTGACTCCACATCGCGATAGCGATGCGATGCTATAAAACTGTAATCTGAGCCAGGTTTTACGAGCTCAGTGGTGAAAATTATCATCACGCGGTGGAAATTTCGGTCAGTGATGGAGTTGGAAAATTAACATTTTTCGCTTTCTTTTGCGATATCGCGGCCATGCACGCTTGTGATTGGCTGCTGGGAAATCAAGGTCGGTAGAATGACCTTAAAGAAGATGAAGACCCACATGCTTAAACATCGCACGATGAAATAAAATGTACATTTTAATTTCATTGTGCGATGCTCTGATGCTGCGATGTTTGAAAAGCATCGCATCGCGCTGCGAAGTGGAGTCAGGATCGGGGCTTAAGGTTCGTTCATACTACCACCGCATTTGCGATGCGTTGCTTTGCGATGCCGATATATCGATTACTTTTTGCCGCAACTCAACGCAACTCTTCGCATTTCCTAGTTAAATTGTATTTAACTTTATTGCGATATCGCAATGCAGTAGTTTGCAGTACGATGCAGTGCGGCAACGCATCGCAAAGCAACGCATCGCAACTGCGGTGGTAGTATGAACGAACCTTTAGGCGTGGAAAGCGTAGATTAGGCTTGGACAGCGTTTCCCCACAAATGCGCACACATAACAAAATGAATATGGGCATTGAGTCAGTAAAATGTGTATTGTTCATCCTTTATCTGGCACATGGGAGCATATATTAATAAGGATACATGGATAGCAATAAATAGGTCTAGGGCCAAAATTATTAACTCTGCTCTGGCAAATAAATACTGTACTGGCATGTATATTATTATTATAGCGCTCCTCTGTTAAGGTTCGTTCATACTACCGCCACATTTGCGATGCGTTGCTTTGCGATGCCGATATATCGATTACTTTTTGCCGCAACTCAACGCAACTTGTCGCATTTCCAAATTAAAATGTATTTACCTTATTGCGACATCGCAATGCAGTAGTTTGCAATACGATGCAGTGCGGTAACGCACCGCATCGCAAATCAACGCATCGCAAATGCGGTGGTAGTATGAACGGACCTTTAGTCTGTATTTGAGTTGACTGTGACGCAAGTAGCATACAGGCCTTATATTAAGTATGCCCGGACCAGGAGTTAAAATGAGCTTCTGGTCACAAAGATGGCTCCTGGTCCTATAGTTTGTAGTGTAAAATATTGGACACACCAGGAGCCAAAACTTGGCTACCACGGGGTAAAAAAAGCCTGGGTGCCTGGTTAATATAAGCCTTGGTAGCATACTATTTATGGCTAGCCTATGCCATGCATGCATGGGACATGTGGGATAAATACATGCACATGGATATCAAACTGCATTATTGGAGTCATCTCATGATCTTGTTTTGATTAATACTCAAATTTAACATGTTATCGTTGAACTTACCATCAAAATGATGAAATTAGTCAAATGTGCTTAGGCTTAGCCATGGGCATGGTCATGATGATGGTCATGTTAAGTTCTCAAGTTAAAGTCCTGCAAGCGCGTCAAGTCAATAAATACTCTAATGAAGTTGGCGAAATGTGGACAATTTGTCTACCCTACCGACGACAACAGAAACTGAAACTGTTGGTGAAGCCGACTTTCGTACATGCTCATGATGTCATGACATTGCGTGTGCTTGCATTGGTTGTCATGAATAATGTGCTAGCTCATGAGCTAGCTGGCCTAGGTCCCAGATCCTAGGTCCCTACATCATGTACACATGTACATCCTGGCCTAGCTAATAGCTAGGCTAGTTTTGCCTTGCAGCAGACTGACGAGGAGTACCATCCATGGGCAGACATCGAGTCGAGAGGACGAGGCAGTCAATATGGTCACAGGCTTTTAGGCTTTACATGCATGCATGTTTGATTCTCCCCGCCTCGAACTTGCGAACGGAATGCATGAATGGGACCGTTCAAACATGTCAAATTAGATTTTAGAAAATGAGATCTTTAATAGGACCTTTGCTCTGGTCAAATGTACTGCACTGCTAAAGTTGACCACCAGCATTCCATCAATCAATTAGTTAATACTGCGAGAGCATGACAACTTGAAGTTGAACAACATTTTCCCCAAAAAATGAAACATCCGCCATGGATGATGGTTGATGAAGTTCCCGCTTTTCCAGGGCAGCACTTCAAAAGTACTAAATTGACCCAGCTCTGCACCATACCAACTTCGGATATGTTAGCAGTGTGCATCCGGGGGAGGGATAAATTCCCCAATATTTTGCTTGGGGGATGGTCCATACAATCACCCCCCCCCATGTTGACGTCTATGGGTTTCTGGCCAAATTAACCTCATATTTGGCCAGGGGCGTAGCCAGACCTCTTTGCCAGGGTGGGCAGGGCTCCAAAATTTCCCCCAAGTTAATAAATGAATAGAGCGGAGCGACCACTAGCGTGGGGTCCAGGGGCCTGCTTTAGGGCCCCTGGGGGTCCAGGGGCGAAGCCCCTGAAGCTCACCAGGGTTTTGGGCATTTTTATACCATGAGGGGAAGCCTCCTTGCCACATTTGTAACGTTTTTATGTGAAGATTTTGCCATGTAAAAAATGTAAAGTTTTGTTTTTAGAATTAGGCCTATCTGAAAGGGTCCGCGGGGGGGTCCGCTTTAGGGTACCTGGTGGGGGTCCAGGGGGCGAAGTTGCGGCATTTTTATACGATGAGGAGAAGCCTCCTTGCATACATTTGTAAGTTTCGTTTTTAGAATTATCTGGAAGGAAACAAATTTACAATGTAACTGATGTAAGAACAATACAATATTACTGATATTCTTGAGTTGTTACATTCACTATTAGCCTACATTCACCCCTTATTTCTCCCTTCTCGCCTTCGTTCTCTTTTCTTCTTCTTTACATTATTCAATTTCTTCCCCTTTCTCTCATTCCTTCCCCCTTCCATTAAATTACTTTCCAATTACTTCCCCTTCTGTTCCTTAAGTTTCCATTCTTTCTCTTCCCGTCTTCTTCATATTCTTCAGTTTCTTCCCCTTTCTCTCATTTCTTCCCCCTTCCATTACACTCACTTAAATTACTTCCCCTCAAATCACTTCCTTAAATTCCCTGTCAATTTCTTCCCCTTTCTTACACTCCTTCCCCCTGTGCATGAATTGCTTCCCCACAATAAACATGTAAGTTGTTGTTTTTCCCTCTTTCGTTCCCCTTTCCCTTTCCCTATTCCTTCCCCCATCCCTCTTAGGCTTCCCTTTTGTTTTTTCATTTCCCTCTTTTTTTTTATTTATTCAGGTTTCCTTTCCATTCCCTCTTCCTTTTCTCTTCTTTCCCCCTTTCTTTTTCTTTTTTCCTTTCTTTCTTTTTTCCCTTCTTTTTTCCCTTCTTTTCTTTTTTTTTTTTCCCCTTTCCTTTCTATTTTTTCCTTCTCGCTCCAAAATTTCCCCCAGATTTTTCCAGGGTGGGCGAGTCGCTAGCCCTACTGGAAAGCCGGGCTGGAAAGACAAGGGAAGGGTCTGTTCTTTTACCTTTCCCTGTTGCGTGGTTTAATCGTCCAAATGCATAAACGTTTTATTAATGAGGGCGCTATCCTAATATTATTACTAGACAGGCCACCTTGGGCCATTAGGTAGGTTGGTTCTGCAGGGTTTTGTTTGTGGATTATTGAATATTGTTCTACAGGTGGTATGCAAAATCAGATTCCAAGGGGTGTCAAATGGTCATCCCTGGGCAATTCAATTCGAGATAGACAACTGTCTAATTCTGTCAAAACTAGTGTCAAATTATCATTCTCTCTCGCCATAAGGATTCAGAAAATATCAGGTCTGAAATAATATAGTTTCACATAATTATGACATATCTACGACTAGACTCTATCGTTATGGAGTTGTAAGCAAAAAGGTCGAAGGTTAAATGGAAAACTCCACTGAGGTTAAATAGAAAAATGATCCAATTTTGATGAAAATTGTCTCAAATGGTTCTTTCTATACAACAACTCTAATAATGAATAGTTTGAACCACCTAGAATGACTTGTTGCCCAGGTAGCACATCAAAACAGGTCATTGCCAATTGAGTCCTATTATACTTGTTGACCTATACTGGTACTGAATGGTTATCTAGGTTACGAGTCATTACAGTTGGTTTACTGGCTAGATTGAGATAACAATGCCAACAATTTGAGACCATTTTCCGGGCCATTTTCATCAAAACTGGAGCATAGTATCTCTTTTAACTCCACATGGCTCTTCCAATTTAACCGTTGACCTTTTGGCTAAAATTTGACACGCCACAACCCGGGCCACAACTCGCTGAAAGTTTCAAACCTTCGTTATTTTTGATACAGAAGCAAGTAATCTCTAACAAACAAAGTATATACTAGTATTAGCAACTACTGTATTATAGTTGGCAATATTTAAAATACGACCTTTAGGCCTACTAGACTTTTGCCCCGGCCCCATTTATGTAAGCCCCCATTCCATTCATCCTGACGAAGTAAAAAACCAGCAAAGTTCTAGTTCTGGAAAAAACATCTGATTCTGTTGAAAAAAAAACCATTGCGATATTGCTGGCAACATAATTATTATTTTGGGAATATCTAAGTTTCAGCAGCCTTCAGGTAGTTTCCAATAATATATATATTTTTTCCGTATAGCGCCCTCGATATGAAAAAACATTATCCGACCGTCCGACCATCCAATAAGCTTATAGATGGCGCCCTGATCAAATTTTAAACAAATTGCTCCTATAGAGACAGGGGTTGACACGCTGTAAGTTTTGAAGACTCGCCTACTAACACGTAACACCTCATAATGCAAATAGACTGGCAACTCCTGGGGCAATAGCTATCGTGATTATTTCAACAGGCAAGAATGAAACAAATAAATAAAGGAAAGCAAACACGAAAAGAAAACATATTGATGCAAGCAGCAGCGGAGGACATGTTGACTGGCAGCGGCAGATGTGAGCATGCGTTGGCCATCAAGACAACGCGAAGTTTGTTTCTGGACGCTGAATTATCAGGCCCGTAACCAGGACTTTTTTTTTGGGCGGGGGCTGATTTTGAAAAAGTGGACCTTTCTTTCAAAATTTGGACATTTTTGGACTAGGGCGGATTTTGAAAAAGTGGACTTTTTTGTTAAAATTTGGAAATTTTTTGACAAAAAGGCATGAAAAACCCATATTTTTTCGCTCGCTACGCTTGCAAATGGGACTTTTTGGGTCATAAAAGGGGACTTTGTGGGCCTTTGGCGATTTTTTTTTGGGGGGGTCCCCTGGTTACGGGCCTGTAGACTCCATCCTGTTTTACCGATTTCCTGGTTGTTGCTCAACATCTGTTGATTTTATCTACCCATTCGAGAGATTGAAGTTTGCAAACCCATTTCGTCAATTCCACTTGATCGCATCCTTCACTATGATGTGATTTTTGAGTCTTATTTTTTACCCACGGTCAACTTAATCGACTTGGATGACATCACATAGTCATTATCTGACTCAACATTCACCAACTCCTTCTTTCCACGAACCATCCGGGACTGGAACAAGTTCCAGAAGATCCAGCTGGGTACCCATCCTTCGACACCTTCAAGTCTTCCACAGAGGTATAGCTTTTCATAGATCTGGTTTTGCACATGTATATATTTCTGCACCAGTCTTCAGTTCTTTGAACCACTGAACCCATGATACAAAACGCAGTGCGTCTATCTTCGCTCATGCGAGGCCCCCGGGGGGGGGGCACGCAACACAAATGACCATACGGGTATGCTCCCCCGGAAAGACACCTTTTCGGATTTCGCAGCTCGAAAGACCCCTATATTTGACCAAATATAAAATAGAACCCCCTGGGGCGAGGCAGCTGCACTGAGAAAGAAAGGAAGGAAAGAAAGGAAAACCTTCAGAGTTGTTAATAACATTTCACCATCCATGAGTAACTTTTGGCAAACTTTGACCGAACATGCCGAAATCGCATAATATGGCCATCCAGGTGCGCCGTATGCAGGATTATTTGCTAGCTAGCGGTACGAATTTTGAAAACAAACATACAAAACACCCCCCCCCCCACACACACACACCCAACACACCCACTTAGTAGGCCTACTTTAAATTCGGGTGAAAGAGTCTAATAAGATTTACGACGTGGAATGAAAGCTAATGGGGGTGACATTGTTATCATTTTGGGAGCATGACATGGTTTTACCCGACCCGGGTATCCGACGTCTTTTTTCATGAATAAAATTGAGGGGTGTTGATGAAGGGCTGTTCATCCCCGGTGTTCATCTCATTCAATGCAAGACATTTATGGCAGGGATGACTAGAAGTGAATGGCATAATTTCTTTGTCGAAACTATAATAGATGTGCACAATAAAACTGTAGGCCTAATAAATAATACTAAAAAAACCCTGCATGCATGAATAATATTATTAGTATTTTGTCATCGTGATTATCATTATTATTGTCTTGCATTTTGTGCATATTATCAGTATGGTAAAGTTGAATTGAACATGAGCAAACAAGTTAGATCCACAATACAGATAAAGTGAGATAAAACACACAGTGTGACTCGAACTTCAACTTCACCACCGGTTCAAAGTTTGTCAATTTTCTGATAACATGTTATAAATTGACATCATATCAGACCAGACGGATGATCACAGACACTCAGACATTCATGACATTACATTGGTTTATTTATGGCTAGTGATGAACATTTCATGATTCTGCTTCAATTCAACAACAATTAGTTATACCAGACGAAGTTAGTGCAAGTTGCAAATTTGAAAACAATTCGGAAAATGATGGATTTCGAATACTTCAACATCAGTACATAGTGCCGTCGATATACCAAAAAGGACTATTTTTATAGCGGCGTTCAGAGCAGCCCATCTGGTAACCACTTTGTGCACCTCAGGAGCTCCCCGGTTTAAATTTATAATGTTGAAGATGACTAAGGATAAAGCAGTTAAATCGAGCAGTAAAAACTCTGGTGGAAGTGGAAGTAAATCACATACAAAGTCATCTGCTGCCCACCAATCTCCACATTCAGAAGTGCCAGCTACTAAAGACAAAACGCGACGACGTCCTCGAGATTTTATGAAAAAGTTTTCTTCGTCTTCATCATCAACGGCCTCGTCGTCGCCAGATTCCAAATCATCAGATACGAGGCCTACTACAGCGCAAAAGATTGAAAAGACTTCTAAAATATCGGTCTCGAATGATTTCATTCATTCCGATAATAATTCTACATCGGCACGATCGCCATCTCAGACCGCCGAGCCATCTTCTCCAACTGAATCATCTCCTCCAAAACAGTCTGTCGCGGACAATTCTTCAGATAGCCCATTGGTGAAACATACTCCTTCAAAAGAACTCCCGAAACCAGTTCAACTTCCGAACTTGAGTATCGATGCCGACCGTGCACCGGTCACTAAATCCTATGCACGAATGTCGGTTTCTGATAGTGGTGAAGAAACACCACCGTCATCCCCAGGAAATTTATCAAATCCACCCGATTCACCAGGAGTAGTGGATGGCAACGGAAAGACTAGCGCAGCTGCTCGTGCCATGCAATCTCGTAGATTCAGTTTATCCAGGTCTGGAAGAGTGAAGGAAACAAAGCAAAGAATGGTAGTGGTCACCACCTTTCAAGGAAACGATTTTTAATATGCGTTTCATATTTTTCGTCGTGTGCCTCCTCAAAAAGTGAAAACAACTATACATAATCATGATAATTATAAACGGACAAGACTGAAGTCCGAGTGTGACGCCGGGTGTGACGCTTGGTCATTAATTTTGTTATCTATTTTTGAACATGTTTAATGTTGAATGCATCGGATTTACATATCGGCATATAGGTTATGTTGATAACATGCAGCACGAGTATGCATATAATTATAACGGGCTTCGTCATGTCAAAAAGGCAAATGCGATCATAAAGGCAAATGCGATCAGTAAGCCAATGCTTGGAAATTTGCAGATGAGCTCATTTCGGCCCCATGGACGCTTTGTTGTAAGTTTCAGCATAGTGATGTCAAAATGGCCGGTTCGAGGAACTCCATCGTATATAGCCAATAACCAAAGACAAAACGCGACGACGTCCTCGGGATTTCAAAACATTTTCGTGTTCCTTATCATGCTCATTCATAGCCACTGGCCTCGTTGTCTGAGCTTTTAAAACCTCATCACGATATGGTGAATTCCATTGGCGATTCTACGTCGATAATCACCATCACTTTATCAACTAAATCATCTCCTCCAAAACAATCCGTCGCAGCTAGATACCAAGTTGGTGAATCATCTCCTCCAAACGAACTGCCGAATTGAGTGCTGATTTTGACTAAACACCGGTCACCTAATCTGACAGACAATGTCGGTTTCTGATAGTGGTGACGAAAAATCACCATCAGGCTACCATCGTCCCGTCGTCTCAGACTCCATCCACCAGATTCACCAGGTGCCGGATGGCCAACGGAAAGTATAGCAAAGCTGCTTGTGCCATGCAATCTCGTAGGTTCAGTGTATCAGACCTGGAAGAGTGACAAGTAAAGAATGGTATAGGTCACTACATTTCAAACGACTTGCAAATAGAATTTTATTCAGCATGCTCTTCAAGCCGCCAGAATCTTATTAAAAGACGCCGACATAAGGGGAATGCCGAATCGTGCTACATGTATAGAACTGAACTCTGTATATAGTTGGGCAAAGTAACTGCATATTATAATGAACAAGAACACGGAGTCGTAATTTACCATTAACAAAATATCAGTTGAAAATGCAACATGAGTGGACGTGACATCTCCTGATGTCAAAAACGCAGATTGACCCATTCCATGTCAACTCAGGGATGTGAAATATGTGCACCGCAGCACCTCTTCAATTTTTTCTTTTTCTGTGTGGTGGTAGATATTGATGAGAAAGTAAAATCACATTTTTGTATAATGACTTACGTACAACTCTATGGAGAATGCAAACCTTGATGTGCTGTAAGCCATCGAGTCCAACGCGAAAGCCAATATCTCTCCAGAAATGTTCTCCAAGGACATATCTTCAACATACCTGAAGTTGATGGTGGATCAAAATGTCTGACATTGGTTTTCAGGGGGTCAAAATGTACAAAAAATGTACAATTGGGGTTTTGTATAGGTAATATCTCAGCTAAAAGTATTCTAATAGGCTCAATATTGGATAAGAGTAATGTCCTACCAAAGGGCTCTGACTGGCAAAAAAATGTAAATAAAATTATTTTTACTTTTTTTTTTTTTATTTTCCAAAGTTGGTTTTGGATGGACGAAGTTGCATTTTGAGGGCCCTGTATCTTTTAAAGTAAAGGAGTTACAAGTTTTCTGATGCCAGATTTGAATTCTACACAAATAAGTACCCCAGGATACATACTTTTCAAAGTTGTAAAAGGTTCTCTTTATACATTTATGGACCTCCAAACGTTGTCTTTCGCATTGCGACACATTTTACGCTGACCCCCCTAAATTTCAAATTGATGCCACGGGAAAAGGAAATGGAGTATGAAGCTCAAATTTTCGGGATTTTACTTTCTCATCAATATCTACCACCACACAGAAAAAGAAAAAATTGAAGTGGTGCTGCGGTGCACATCCCTGGAGTTGACATGGAATGGGTCAGTTGCGTTCGGTAACGGTGTGTGCAGGGGCGTATAGCAAGCGGGTGGACAGGGTGGACGAAGTCCATGGGCCGCGAGGGTTCAGGGGCCCCAAGCAAAAGAGAAAATGAAATAAGCACTCATTAAGGAGATACTAAAAGGCAGGGCCGAATTTACCTGTGCCAGGCCAAAATTTGGAGGTCCAAACTCACCGTAAGGAAGGCATTTGCACTCAAGAGGCCAAGTTTGGTTTACAAATTGGGGGCCTACTATATATAAGATCGACAGTGGTGGCAGAAGCATTGTAAATTAGAGGGAGATAAGCATATTTTGTTCCGATCTTACAAGGGCATTTGTGCGCGAATTAAATTTTTGATTTCAAACCATTTTAGCCCAAAATGAAGATGAATTTTGCTATGTGAAGGCAGGGCTAGTATATAAATATGAATTTTGCCATATTTTGCGGGGGGACAGGGCCTGATAATAATAATAAGGGCTGATAATGGAAAGCAGGGCCGGATTCACCATTTGGCCAGATGGGCCCGGGTTCAAGGCCCTCAAAATTTGGGGGCCCCAAATGTCCTATGCATCTTTCCAACAACAGCATGTTTTTGGCCAAAATAGGGCAAAATAGTCTGAAAATATCCTAGTCACATTGGAACAAAAATGTTAGTCCCCCTCTATATTATACATAAACTTGGCAACTGACTTGAGTGCACATGCCTTCCTCGGCACGTGAGTTCGGGGCCTCCAAATTTTGGCCTGGCCCAGGGCCCCATATAAAGGTAAATTCCGCCCTGGTTAAAGGGGCCCGTACTGCTCCTTGTCCATGGACGCGGACCCCTGATGCATCGTGCTCTTGCTATGCCCCTGGCGGAGGGGAGGGGGTGTTTGGACTGTTAATGTGAGCGTATCATGGAAATCTTACCCCAGTGATTATATATCATCTTATCATTGCAAAAACTGTTTAAAAATCGAGGAGAGATTGGTGTTAGAAAGTTCAATGTCTATACACTTTAATGTTTAGATCTTAAATATCTAAACACATTATCATATGAAATGTGTTTAGACATTTAACATGTTTAACTTTCTAAACACCAATCTATCCTCGATTTCGAAACACTGTTTTTGCAGTGTAGGCCTAACATTCAAACCAAATACTATTGAGTGTTAGCAATGTCTGTGGTGTTAGCTATTGTAAATGTCATTTAGTAGGAAATCATGAACGTTTTGTATACCCGTCTAAATAAAATCCACACCACCACCCAGGAAAGCCCAAAAGCTAGTACTGTTTGACTGTTTGTTGCTATCTTCATGTAATTCTGGCGCGAATGTATTAGGCCTATTATTATACGCCATTAACGCATGTCGCTTTAAAGCGCTTTAAGCTGCCATCGTTTCAAATCGAATGGTTCCACATCGCTTTGCTGATGATTAAAAGACCCGCTGTCATCTCATCAACATGTTTGTTTGTTTATCCATGATGATTTTATATAAATTAACACATTATTGTTACTAAATGTTGGAAATAAATCATGATTTTTGTTGGTAATGTTTTGTCCATTTCTATTTAATACAGTCTTTGTTGTTACGATTTGTGGATGATCTGATCACCTCATCCCCATCCAAACGGTACGGGCTCTGCATCTGGCCATGCTGATCTGATGGTTGCTGGTTCGAACCCCTGTAGTGCCAACGTGTTGTGCACTTACAGGGCCCTCCAGGTTTTTAGACATATGGATACCGGCATAGGCTTATATATGTTGGGAGGGGCATGCTGCCCCAGAAAAGTTTCAGGGATCGGGACGGCAAAGAATAAAGTGTCTTTAAAATGACTAAAAATTGGACAAAAATTGACAATGGGGATGAAAATTTGGCTTTGCCCCCTCACACCAAAATCCTAATCCTGGCTACACTACTACTGGTTGTGCGGGAGGAGTAGCACCAGGGCAGGGCCGGATTTACCTTTCTGGGGGCCCCCAACTCACCGTGAGGAAGGCATAATATGTACTTAAGTGGCCAAGTTTTGGTTTAGGTACAGAATGACGGTGTCGGCGGGAGCATTATAATTTAAAGAGAGAGAGATTAAGCTAGGACATTTGCACGCGAAGCTAAGCGCGCGAAAAAAATTCCAAATTCAAACTATTTTAGCCCAAAATGTAGGTGAATTTTGCTATCTAGCCAGTGCGCGCGAAGCTCGCAAAAGTTGGCAATTTTACCTATTTTGGCCCAAATCATGGTGTTTTGGGGCTAAAAAGAAAGATCCGCATGACAATTTTGGGGCCCCAAAAAAATTGGGGACCCTGGGCCCGGGCCCATCTGGCCTGAGTAGCACCCCCGGCACCCCGACCTAGGGAGTCTGGTCCAAACGCCAAGGGAAAAAGATACATGGGCACTAAATCGGTATGTATGACATGAGGCCTTTACCGTACCTCAAATTTTGCATAAAACTATATGGCATCATTTACATTTTCAGTATAAATTAGGCTTAAATAAATAGCCTACGCATGTGGATCCGGGATGTGCATGGATCTACCAACTGATTTTCAGTTCATAAAATGCACTTTGCAAAAAGTTATGATAACACCTACAAACATGTTATCAATAAATATTATTTATAATCATGATAAATTAAGTTATCAATACAAAGCAAATACGAAAGTGACATGAACCCTGTGTTACAGGTGCACCATTATTTGATCATGGTGATATGGTTTACATACTTGAATCGTACGACGCTATCTTTTCTGATCTTTATATTTTTCGGGCTTAAAACAGAACTTTTTCATTGTCTAAATGGTCATTTCTGCCTTTGAAGAACCTTTTTAGTTCTTTGTAAAATTACTTAAGGTTTTACATACAGGACAGCTAGCCTTCAGCTTAGGTTCTACTTCGAACCTTTTTCTAAGAGCGGTGTACGTGTATAAGATCAAGAGTAACGTTTACGAGTTAAACAAAATATAGGCCCCTAGACATTGATGACACATGCATGAGTCATTGGGTACAAGTCGGTCAGGCCACAGATATTGGCCAAAAATGTCCAAAATGAAGAAAAATTATTGACAAAAACGGGTGAGGGGCTATGCAATAATTATGTGTACCCCCGGGGTGGTGAATTCTTAACTTCTGGTCTGCCAAAGATCGCTTGTCCCCCTTTGGCCGTGCCCAAAAATATTTGCACCCCTTAACGTGCCAAAAAAAAACCCCGTTTGCCCCCCGTTTGACGTGCCAAAAATCTTTGCCCCTTCTCATTTACACACTAAGATTTTGGGGAACACAACTTGAACCTTACATTGTCTTATCATATGACATAACGCGAGCGCAGCGAGTGGAAAATTTTGCATATTTTAACGTGTTCCTAATGTTTTCCTACATCTTTTTAGGGCCTAATGTAGAAATAGTGCCCAAAATATATCTGTGCCGGGCAAAAATCGCTTGACCCCCCTTTCGACCTGCCAAAATATGCTTTCCCCCCTTTTTACCTGCCAACAAATTATTTGCCCCTCACCACCCGGAGGTACAATTATTGCACCACCCCTCAGGGCCGAATTTACCTTTTTTTTACCGAAATAGGGGGTCGCAATTTTATTGACGCCGACGAGAAAATGATAGCCCCCTTAAAGCCATAGGCCCTAGGCCGAGCTACAATCATAAGTCTAACAAAACTTACAAAATAATTCGTTTGGCGTTCGCCTACCGTAGGTCTACCTCCTCAATTTCTGGGATCAGTCCATATTTTTTTTTTCATGTTTCAATTTTCATATTAAATTTTAAGTTTTGAATAGTTTAGTAAAATATGAATGCAGTTTTCTGCCCTGAGTGTTTTGGTACAACCCCTCAAAATCTTAAATAAAAAAAAGTGCCTCACCGTTTACCTGGCAGATGATGAAAGCTGCTCAGCGTGTCAATTTTACGTGAAAACTCAATTTAGCCACACCAAAACAATAAAAACAAAACAAAACACCCGGCCCCGCCTCCTCATTTTTTCATGGTGGGGACGTGAAATAAATCATTTTGGCCTAGAAATGAAACTGTAATTTTTCCAAACCTGCTATTTCCAAACCTGCTATTTGCATATTATGTAGGCCTAATCCATTAGCCTAATGGACTTTTAGCTCATAGTGCCGGGGTTTTAGTGTTAGCAGAGAAGATGAGAAAAGAGGAGGTCGCTCGAACATATAATCCGATTACCCACAGTTAACCTCCATTCACTTTTCTTTGTTTGGGGTACTTAAAAGACCACTTGAAACTTCCTTTGTGGTAATCTGTTCATCCGACACACGCTCGACTGATTCGGTAGTTCTCTTAGTGGAGAAAATATTCCACACACGGAAGTACATCGTTAAATTCGCAATTTCGCAGTCAAATCATGCTTTTTTTCTCTAAAAATAATAATAATAACTGCAGGGTGACCATGATTTTTAAACGAGTGAAAAAGCATTATATATATTGCAACTCCCATTAAAAAAATCTAAAATTTTGTTAAGTTATGGAAAGTCAAGCACAATTAATTTTCCAATAAAATTAATATAAGGTCAAAGGAAAAGAAATTTAAATGATAACCATTTGAATATTTGCGGCAGTTTACGGAAACTTAAAACTAGTGTAATCAGTAATTCAAACTCGTGCCAGTTTCTTCATATAGGGGAGAGCGGGGAGTGTTCGCCCTATTTTTTTCTGACCAGCCTAGCGATGTCAATTTTAAGGTTAGGGATGACCTGATTAGCCCATGTGAAAGCCCTATGTCTTAGCTATATACGGCCACAATCCCAGAACTATAGGGCTTACAATAACAACAGGATAGAGCAAACAAAAAAGTTTTGCAAAGTGGCGAACTTGCCCCATATTGGGGCAGGTTCGCCCATATGGTGGGGTAAGTTCACCCTAATCCCCCAAAAAGGTTTTTAAAAACATTGCATAACAATAACATTCAATGCAAACATTTAGCAAGGGTATACAGGGCATTCATTCTCTTCTGGGGAGTCACTAAATTTGTTGCAGGGTTGGGTCAGGGTAAAATGTAGGGGTCCAAAGTGAGTTTAAACGTATCATGTTTACAACTTCGGGGAGATTATGGATTAGGAAATAAACGGTGGTATGAGCAATACTGATACCACATAACTTTAAAAAACATGCTTTTCAGTTGTTTTACCTTGTTTAATGGTATAATTATCAATATTTTGCATAATACGCGGATGGGGCAGGTCCGCCCTCCAGTTTGGGGTAAGTCCGCCCGGGGAAGATATAGGGCGAACATGCCCCATCCTCAAAAGGGCGAACGTGCCCCTTGTGCTCATTTTTGTATTTTCTTAAGGGCTGGGGTATGAACGTTTGGACAGTATTTATTTTGGGACATTAGAGCACATCAGACATATCGAATTGCATTCTGAATATGAAGAATGTCATTCTGATATCAAATAATTTTGATTTTTGAAATTCGCAATTTAATACACATTTTATGGCAAATCATTAAAATTGATATTTTTGATATTTAACAGTACTTGAAGTAAACTTTATAAATCTGATGATTTATACTTAAAGTATGTATGGTGGGATGAAAAGCCGACGATCAATTGAAAATTTTGACCTTTCGTATTGAAGACATGGATTTTTTTTCCCAAAACACAAACAAAAATTAGGTCTTTTGGGGAAAAATCCATATCTTCAATATGAAAGGTCAAAATTTTCAATTGACCGTCGGCTTTTCCTCCCTGCTACATACACTTTAAGAATATATCATTAGATTTATATAATTTACTTCGAGGACTGTTATATATCAAAAATTTGAAAAATATCAAATTTTTATAATTTGTCTTAAAATTTGTATTATATTGTGATTTTAAAAAATGAAAATTATTTGATATCAGAAAGACATGCTTCGTATTCAGAATGCAATTCGATAGGTCTGAGGTGCTCTCATGTCCCACAAAAAATACTGTCGAAACGCAATAAACGCTCATTTTGGATCCCTTAAGGGTAATGCAAAATACAAATCGAATAAGGAGTTTATAACTGCATTTAATCTTTGACAAATCCCATATGTTCCCAATACAGATTTCCATTAAAACCATCTGTATTTATGTATCAATGATAATACAACATTATTAATGCAAAAAAAGTTACGTTTTGGTGTAAATTTTTTGTTTTGGCTGCAGTTCGATGAATACGTCCCTATATATCACGTAGCTAATATGAGAAGTTTATAATGACCTTTGTCACCTAATTTTGCCATCACCAAATTCCCCGATAGCCGTAGTGCTGAGAAACAAGGGGTGGGCGAACCTACCCCTAGGGCGAACACTCCCCGCTCTCCCCTACTCCCGTGTGTCCAACGTGTCCAAAAATGCTATTTGGTTCCAAAATGAGGGTCTTTTTCACAGGGATCTCGGGTCAAACTTAGCAGCCGGTCATGCCAAACAATACAGAAATTATATTTCGCGGTCAACTGACGTAACAAATTGATATCCAGGCATGCGCCGTTTAGAGCTAGACAGTCG
Source organism: Amphiura filiformis (assembly GCF_039555335.1). Lineage (NCBI taxonomy): Eukaryota > Metazoa > Echinodermata > Ophiuroidea > Amphilepidida > Amphiuridae > Amphiura > Amphiura filiformis. The sequence goes on from NC_092628.1 coordinate 79,461,844, forward strand.
TGACTCGCAAAGCCACTTATCGTATTAGTTGATCAATCGGATTAGATCATTGTTTCCATCAATAGGCGGATGCACACATTATTTATTTGATGTGAGCAGCGAGCGACTCCTCTTTTATCATCTTCTCTGGTGTTAGCTATAAATCATCTTTCAAACAGCAATCCTCTTAATATCCAAACAACAATTGAGCTACAGCACCATTGGTGCGCAGAGTTGGTACTGTTGACTTGTGATGAAAGTTTTTAGCAGGCCTACATTTTACTGAAATCAGGGAAGTGTAAACCTCACTTCCTTGCTGAAATACAGTAAACTACATTCATATCCTCATTCAATTTTTACTCCCTGCTGCACTGTTGATTAAATGAAATGAAAAAAGTTTCCTATCTTCTAAAAACACCGGCAAGCCTGAATGACCTATGACCTGTAATTTGACCTTCCTAAATTTTATTCAATTTGCTAAGTCAATAATATATACATCAAATTAAACAAAAACATATTGTTTTTCATTCTGTTAAATTTGCATTTAAATTATAAAAGTATTACAAAAAATACAAAAAATTTATTACAGCCGTAAATAATGATTAATTGATGATTGTTAACATATTTACTGAAAATAATGTTAGTGAATGTTCAATTAAAAATACGAAGCTTAACAAAATGTCGGCGCCCATGATGTCGAAACAGCTACTGCATCAGCTCTAAACTGAAGGATAAGCCGCTAGCCGTAAAGTATAATTAAATATCATCTAATTAAATATAATCTAGGCGAATGAAGGAATGCTGGACGGTTCGGATCCTTTCAATTTCGGACCCGTGCACTTTCGCCCCCTTTCTATTTCGCACCCGTGCACTTTCGCCCCCTTTTTATACCGCGGGTATTGTCAGAGAGTTGATATTCTTGAGAGGGCACTCTATTCACGTAGTTTCTTTTCCAACGCTAAAAGATCACGAATTTTGGTGGTTTGCAAATTAAAAGTGTCCGCACTATCGATTGATTACGTAACTGTTATGAATAATTTATTAGGTTTTTCAATGCAATCGCCTCGACCCATTAATACATATTATCTGTATTATCAAAGTACTTGGAATAGCAATCCGGTGAGTTCACTGAACTACGCCTTAATACTGATGGAGTTTTAATGGCGTTTAATGGCGCTAATCCTCTCCATACACAGATGAACAAATACAATAGATGAAGGTCAACACGTATGACCTCCTATGTGACATGTTTATATGTGATGTACAAAAACCTGAATATCATAAGGCCGTATAAAATTAATGTTTTGGTTCTCGTCCAGAGGATTTTCATGAATTGATGAGGGAGGGAGGTGTTTTTTTTTTTTTTTTTTTTTTCAATCCTAAAATTAGCATTGTCAGTAGTTTTCGGTCTTCTCCAACAGTGCTCGAGGAAACGATGAGGCCCCTTTTTTTTTTTTTTTTTTTTTTTTTTTTTTGGATAAACCCCTAGAGTACCACAAAAAGACTTGGAAGTGATGCTTGTTCTCTTATAAACTTATTTATATGTATGAAGATTTCATAAATCATTCCAAAGTCTAAAAAAATTGAAAAATGTAAAAAAAAAAAAATCTGACAAATCCCAGAAATTGAGGAGGGAGGGGCGAGAACCAAAATATTAATTTTACACGGCCTGTAAAAGATCAGTATTCGTTTGTGCATATGAACTGCACATTTACGTTGCTAGATATTACTCATTATTATAATGACAAATATTGGTATTATGACAATACGGCATATATACATTGTATATAAAACGACTATAGATCCTACTATCATGGCGTCAGGTCAATGTTCATCATACCCCGTATGTTTCTTAAAATTCATTCATCATATTTGAGACAAATTGCTGTGCCAATTTTATTGGTGCACAAGTAGATCCGTGTTTTTATTAATTTTCATTTCCTTTTAATGAAAGAATTAAGGTTTTCCACTGCACGGGGCCACAAGGGTGATACTAATTTTAATGCTATATTTTCAAAACGAATACGTGCTCCCGGTTGGCTCTATAGCGATTTCACAGAAAAGGTATTTCTAGTGCAATGCAGCGTCGGACTCTAGCTGAGAGCGTAGCCTAAGTCATTCCGGACTCCAAAAGGGCTCTCCATACACAAATGAACAAACACAAAGGAGGTAGTCTCCTCCGTGACCAGCTTGATTTCGATGGAGCGGAACCAAATTGGCTGCGGAGGAGACGGTTCATTTTTCCATGCAAATTTTCAGTGTCAGCCGCCTGGTATTGTGCTGCTGTCATGCTGTTGATTGATGCACGATCGATTACTTGAACTCCCGGCGATGCGGCGTAGTATGTTTATAGTACTGGGCCGTCGGGCATGCACTTATTAAGTCATGATAAGCCCGGGAAGGAAGGAAAGAAAGGATATTTTAAAACAAAATAGAGGAACGATTTTTTTGGCTATCTTTTAGAATACCGGTACCCTACCATTTTTTACATTCACAGTGTATGTGTATGGGTCGTTCATATAAGACCCCTATTGAAAATCTACAGTGGTAGGGTATTCTAAAAGAATTCCATTTTTTTTCTCAGAATATATTACAGGCCAGATATTTTAGCAGCAGGCTTACCCAAAATAATGAAATAATTAGAATTCAATGATAAAAATAGTAATAATAATAAATAGTAATATTAATAAATTATATAAATTATATTATATCCCTCATTAATATATTCTCGTTCATTAATTGGTTAAACGAGTATCATGTGACCCAAAATAGTTTTGCTATTTTGCAAACTTGTTAAAAAGCCGATTGAGGAGGAACGGGTACTATTCAAGTACTATCTCCGGGAAATAGTTTTACTATCTCCTCTGAGCGCGTCCCGGAGCGTATGACCTCATAACCGCGTCGCAGTTCCTAGTCGTCAGTGCAACTCGCCACATACACGGGATATCAGTACCGGTTCCGGGGTATTAATGTGTAGCAATTCGTTTTGTCTTGCGAAGCACACAAGCAGCACAGAAGTGCAGCTAAAATACGGCGGTTTAATGGCATCAATCTGAGTTACATCAGGATCAATATCTTATATTGATGGTGAAATAACAAAGAACATGGTTACTCGTTTCACGGCGGTATTGTAGAGGTTACAACAGCTTAGAACGTTTTCACGGTAAGCTTTAGTCACTCAACTGTGTGCGTGCTTTGTGCATTCAATCAAAACAAAGCAAGGCCAGCGTAGCCTTGACTGGGCCTAGGCCTAGCCTACATTTATGCCTAGGCATATGCCTTGTGTTTAATGAACAAAGAATATATTAATGAAGGATATAAAACAAATATTCACTGCTCTAAATTCGGGATCTGGTGGAATCTATATTGGTCCCCTCGGTGAACTGGAGACCGTGAGCCTACTATTTTCCCTCGACCTGGCGGTCTCGGGAAAATAGTAGGCTCACGGTCTCCAGTTCACCGAGGGGACCAATATAGATTCCACCAGATCCCTCATGAGCAGTAAATATTTGTATAATATGTATAAAAACGGGGGAAATTTGTTCCAACTGACGACCAAAGGATGGATTCAAAAGGATACAAGTGTCAACAAGCAATGGATAAAATTAAAAACAATGAAAGTATGACACAAAATCCAATGGGGGAGTAACACAAAACATAATATAAACAAAGTTAATTTAATAATAATAATAATAATATAAACAAAGTTAATTTAAAAATATAATATGATGATAATAATAATATGTGATGCGATCAAGCAAAATCAGTCGAACTCGGAAATATTGATTTTGAGATATAGCCATACAAAAGAAATATTTCCTTTTGTTTCCTTTTGTTTTGGAAACTCTTTAATTGCTCATATCTTTGGAACTGGCTATTCAATTTCAATGGGGTTTTCTGCAAAATCCAGATTTGTCAATGTTTTTTACTATACATAAGAAACTGAATTTTTTTTAAATACTTCCGAGTTCCGACTGATTTTGCTTGATCGCATCACATATGATAATAATAATAATAATAACAATGATAATAAGGGGCTGTGCAATAATTATTCCCCCAGGGGGTTAATTTCCGAACGGCCCGCCAAAATTGCTTGACCCCCCTTCTCGGCCTGCCAAGAATCGCTTGCCCCCCCTCCTCGGCCCGCCAAAAAATCTTTGCCCCCCCCCCCCCTTACACACGCCAAATGTTTGGGATCCCAATTTTCAAACCTTCAAACCTGTTTTCCTAAGCATTTTTAGAGCGTTTTATTTAAAAGGCGCCACATGAATGTGTGCCAAAAATCACTTGCCCCCCCCCCTCTCGGCTGGCCAAAAATTGCTTGCCTCCCCCCTTTCGGCTCGTCAAAAATTTCTTGGCCCCCAATTTTACCCTCCCCCAGGGCTCATAATTATTGCACAGCCCCTAATAATAACAATGATGATAATAATAATAACAGTAATATCAATAATAGTTATAATAATAAACTGAATATAGCGTTTCTGTGTTTAGTTGCAATTCATAATATATATTTGTAGCTAAGTTCCAAAATAAATACTTTAATGTGTAAGTGTAAGAAAGAAAGAAGAAAGAAAAACAAAGAAAGAAAGAAGAAGAAAGAAAGATAAAAAAGGAAAAAAAAAGAAAAAGAAAAAAAACCTAAATACAAAGAAATTAAGATGAACTGAACAAATCTAATTGATAGAAATAAATTATTATGCGCAGCAACATCCAAAAACAAGACATGTTTCAAAAGACAAAGCAGCTTTCTTGATGAAAAGGAGAAAAAAAATGGCACTATAAAAAAATAAATAAAGAAAGTCATCCCTTTACACGATCTTCTTTATTAATATCTAAGAAATAGATGCTATTACATTATTGACATCTTCGAGTTCAAACATCCTGTCTTAAAATTGTCGGCATAAAGTATTTAGCGGATTAGGATACCGCGTAAGATATGCCGTGGTGTTAATGAAGCATCGTCATAATGAGTCCGATCGATCGTGCATCATCAATCAACAGCAGCACATTACCCGCGGTTTAAAAAGGGGGGCGAAAGTGCACGGATGCGAAATTGAAAGGGGGCGAAAGTGCACGGGTCCGAAATTGAAAGGGTGCGAACCGTCCTGTTTCCATCTAGGCTAGTCAGGTTTCATAGTATAGATACCGTATACCGTATACGTAGCTTTTTTTTCATATGGGTGGAATCACTGGGCCGTATACAATGGTATAGGAGATTTAGTTTAAGAAGTATTATCTTTAGCGATTATTAGTCCTGCCAGCGCCAGCAAGACTTCAGTCTTTATCATAAACATAATGACATCTATCATGGACCTGAATAATCAGTAATCAGATAATGTCATAATGTTAAATACAGATTACTGAGTTACAGTTACTGGAACTAAGTTAGCGATTTGCGGTTTTCGCCCTCATCTCATGCTCATGGCCCTAAGTTAGTGCCGTACTATTACGCTGACTTTCGTATTCGCAGAGGAGGACAATTTCGACCTCCTCATTTGTTTACAAACAGGAAGACAAAAGGCCTGTCAAAACTGTTCCGCTTGTCCAAGTATTAGTCAAGTATCAAAAGGATGGTCCACAATTGACAATAGAGTGATTCACGCAACATGAATAGGGGATTAAAAAACTGTGAAGTAGGACCATGTGCTTCTGTTGTCCAATTTGGCATCAATATTTCGAATGGAAACAGTTCAGACCCAGAACACGATCATGTCAGAAATTAATATTTTTTACCCTCAGCTTCCGCAGGGCTCATAATTGTTGTACAGCCCCTTAATAATTTCCTGTTTGTCATAATATTGATACGGTACGGTACATTAATACATTAGCTCGAGATCTCTATCTAAAATACAGGTTTACATGATTTACTATCTTACATTATCTTGCTGTATTTTAGCTAGAGCGCCATAGGTAGAAAATCCAGGTTTTTTCTGAACAATACAAATACATAAATCGTAATCTTTTCATGACTTTAGTGACGCGACTTCGATGGCCATCATTTCAATTCACCATGTCCATTGAAGTGTGAGAGAATTGAATAGATGCGTGTTCGTCACAACAGAAATTAACACTAATAAAAATGACTAAATTAGCATCTCAAGAATGCGCTACCAATCTTTAGAAATAAGAAAACCTGCTTTTAGACGGGATGAGCTCGTGTCTGGATTACATCCTCATTTGTCTTCTTACACATCATGATCACGACGGGCGATCGCATCAAAAATGTTGCTAAAATTGCACTTCAACAAAATTTCAGACTGTTCAAAATTGACCAAATTTTACTCAAAAGATACAGTTGACTCATCAAAATAACTTTCATCCAAATTTTAACATTTTAACAGAATAAATAACGTCCGAAAAACGATAGCAACATACTCTAGCATCGAATGCGTAACTATCGTGTGCAAATTTGTATCTTTAAAAGCATGTACATGTATATATGAAGTTGTGAAATAATGGAATCATTTTCATTTTTCAGATATTGCTTGATTTGCAGTACTAGCCTTCAATAAATCTGTGACAATGGTGTTGACGTGGGGACTAGAGATGCTTTCAAGCATCTTACAATACTTACCATGCTGGCATAGCATGATTCTAATAGCAGTCACATTCACCTTCATGTTTATATTAGCCCGCATCAATAACAGACAGGAGAAGCAGGTTAGTTACTACCGCTACTTTTTTTTAGAACTACTCTAATGATACTTGGCCAGAAAATGATATAGGATATGATTTTAATTAGTTTAACATGTCGGACAAAGCAAACTGATCAAACTTGTTGTGCTTTAAAAAGTCAATCTGAAATTCTCAGTTTTGTTGTATTTATTGTTTTTTAACTATATACTTTATAACTTATAAAGTTAGCAAGCTAAAATTTAATTAAATTGCTCATAAATATAGTACTATTGTTATAGTTAATAGTCAGTCAGAATGTGTATTACTTACGCAAAGTAGTGTACTAAAACCTCTACACTACAGTCTGACATTTTTGCCAATATTTCTATTATTCAAATTTTTTGTACAGTACATGTATTATGTACATTTTTTGAACAGTATGAAACATGAAAGTGAATAGTTTTCATACGATATTATCTTTGCAAAAATATGAAAAATACAATATAACATATCTTATGATCAGCCCTCGAATTAAGGATCTGAAGGGGCACAGCAACTTTTTTAGGGCAAGTTGAAAATTGCCTTGGATTTTCACTAAAAAGGCAAGGCAGCACGGCAGTTTGTAATATTTCAAGAGGGCATCATGGTAACTGTTGAAAATTTGAGATGGGCACCAAGGCAATTTCTCAAAAGTGAAGAAAACACTCACAAACAGTCTGATAGATGATTTTATAATGAAGGGGCAGGGCTGGGGCACCGATGGCAACTTCATTAGAGGGCACGGCAAGTGACTGCCTTGGATAAAGGACATATTTTGAGGGCATTACGGCAGTGGGGATGGGCATCCACGGCAAAATGCCATGGGTGCCGTGGGTTAGTTCGAGGGCTGCTTATGATCATATGATGTTTCTCTTAGCATAAGTAAATTAGTCAATTGTGATTTGCTGATAAAGTTGTTTGTTTTTGTATTGCTAAGAGTACTGCCAAGAAAGACAGACAGGAAGGAACAAAACAAAGCTCCAAGGCAGATCTGCATCTTCATATTTGGTACGGCACTCAAACAGGCACAGCAAAGGTAATTCAAACTTGGAAGCTAATTCCATGACATACCGTATTTCCTCGAATAGTCACCCCCAGGGGTGTTGCATTTTCCAAAAAGGTGGCGTTTATTAGAGGTCATTTTCAGAATGATAATTCCCGTTAGAAAATCATTAGGAAAGCTTAAAACTCGCACTGAAATGACGAACTATGAACTTAGGTTAGGAGGATGACTTCCGGTTCACTTCCGGGTTTACGACCAGATTTTCGCCAATTACCGATGCCATTAGCGACCATGTGTGCACCTTGATAAGCTTACTACAGAAGACAGCATGGAAAAATCATCATTTTTTAAACATCTTGGTTGAAAAAAGTGCTGGGGGTGACTATTCTAGGAAATACGGTACATGTGCAATAGATGGTTTACTCATAATTCTATTTTAAGAATTTGGGTTCAAAAATTAAATATTTTCCCCACAAATCAAGATTAACTTAAAATCCCTATCATCTGAGTAGAATATTGACTGATCAAATTTATCTGATCAATACTAACTGGAAATACATTCTAGGTAAAACTTCAAATGCAGTGTTGTAATGTTCAAATTTCACATATTCCAGGGAAGTTTTAAAGTCACAGAACATTTGAGGATTAACTAGGTTTTTCATATTTTCTCCTACTGTGTGTAGCAATTTGCAGAGATTCTGTCAGAGGATGCACAGACCCATAGAATTGCAGCGGAGATACATGACCTCAAAGACTTTGATCCAGAGAACCATATCCTAACTGAGGTAACTTAATTACTATTCATACTGAGTATAGACCACTTAACATCATTGTTTATCAACAAAGTGAGGGACTGGTCTATCGATATGTTTGAACGAACTGCTACAGTGTTCAATCGTTTTCTTATACTATGTGAAATGTGGTGGACGATTTAAAATGCACATGCCCAGAGCAAACTATGATGTGTACACACACTGCAGGGCAAAGAACAATGGAAATTGCCATAATTTGCGTGCATACGTCACATGTCAAGTGGTCTAAAGTCTGTATCGTTTAATTCTGATTGCTTTTTAATTCACTTTCTTATATTCATTGTTATATATACAGGTCCATTTCACAAAATGTTATGATAAGGCATGAGTTATTATGATGTATTTTATAAGGATGGTTACTAATTAATTTGCTTTGTAAGTATTGGAAATTTAGAATGGGTACTCAATGCAAACTTAGAATGAGTAAAAACATGTAGTTGGTTACTTACTATATGATGTGTAAAAGCTTTATGAAACATGTACACTACATACATGTAATTTTTTGAGTGGATGTACGCTTTGATAAACTTTTACTGCCCCTTTTAAAGTTCATTGTGACCTGTTTCAGTTTCACTCTTTAAGGTGGTACTACACCCCTTGATAAATTTGTGACTATTTTTGCATTTTTCTCAAAAAATAAAAACACACTGGTAACAAAAGTTATGTATATTATTGGGGCAAGGAATCCAGTTACTACACTGGAATTTCAGTGAATCAAGACAAGCGGTATGTTATTTATGATAAGAAAAGAGGTACCGCTAGAATGTACCTCATTTCTTCACATATAAAATGAACCACTTGTCTTGAATCACTGAAATTTCAGTGAAGTAATTGGATTCGTTCCGCTATAATATACTTAACTTTTGTTACCAGTGTGTAGTTATTTTTTGAGAAAAATGCAAAATTAGTCACAAAATTTATTGGGGTGTATTACCACCTTAACAAGGATGACTGCTGCTTCAGTGTTACAAAAGTGCAACAAATAATCATTATTATCAAAGTAAAAAAATGCAAACATTTTGTAAATTAAATAAATGCAAAATACTTTTTTTTCCAGGCAAATACAAACAACATCCTTGTCTTCATTGTCTCTACATACATTGAGGGGCAACCCCCAGAGAATGCCAGATGGTTTCATCAGTGGCTACAGGAGAGTGTGGATGACTTCAGGGTGCCCAAGACACTACTAAAGGGTGTTCGATTTACTGTGTTTGGACTGGGAAACTCTCTGTATCATGAACACTATAATGAGGTGATGAGATATTTGGTGCAACATTATGAACAGTTTTTAGCGCAGAACATGATGGAGATGTAATTGTTAAATGTTCTGTTCATTATTTTTTTCACAATAATTATAATTTGAATTACACCTGATTAGATTGTTTCTAGTATTGGGGATTGAATAAGACATTGATATTTTCCTGTAGTAAACTTAGATATATCTTAAAACAGATCATTACAAAAGACAAATCAACAGAAGACACAGCATTTGTGATGAGAGTTGTACAGCATTTTGCTTTATATGTAGACTGGGCACATCATGACAGGTCATAATTTTTGTAAATTGTTTGGTAATTTAAAACTAGAATTACGCGGTTCGTAATTAAGGTGGCCCCCACACATAGGTGTTTGTAAATACAAATATGCAATATGCAAATTTGAGGTTGATCGTTTATTGCGTTTAAGTTGCGTTTAAGCTGTAGAAGAACTGGTACACGTTAGATATTATGCATGTGTACATATTTGAAAATCCTCAAAGAAAGATAGTGCCGCTTTAAAAAGATGTGTTTACAAGAGACATAGAATTGTAAGTGGAACACATTGACTGGCCTAAGCAAAGTTTGATAGCAAGAAAACATCAACCGATGTGCGGACTGTATCATCAGAAGTTTATTTCACAAAAGATGGTTTACAATTGATATGTAGTGCAAGCAGTTGTAATGAGTATTTGTCAAAATCTTGGTGAAATAAATCCAGGTTTTCCCTCACTCTTTATTAACATGTTCCAGTTCTCTGTATTATCTGAATATTACATTACCATTTTGCATCTATTATCTATGTTATAGGTCAGTAGAAATATAGAGGATTGGTTATCAGCATTAAGTGCTACATCAATCTTGCCTAGAGGGGAAGGCAATGAAAATGTAGCTGATAGCAAAAATGGAGGTAGGTTCTACTGGTGTGTTGTATTCAGAATATCAGTGTACTTTTGCAATCAAATAATAAATTTTGGGATTTATAGTGCATGATGCCAACCCATAGGCCTCTGCACACTTTACAGATTTTTGCTGACTACTGTGGCCCAAAATATACCTTTATAATCCATCAAACAACCAGCAGGGAAGCAGGCTAAGCAGCTTAATATAGGCACAGTCTCCTAAACCATTTTTCACCCTGATGTGGCAGTGACGTCAGTGCGCATTTCATGGCGCAGTCTCAAAGCGTTCGCTCAAAGCGCTGGTGTACACATGCACATGTTCAAAGACGCCGCGTAGATGGGCGAGCGAAACTGCTACTTCAAGGCGTTGACGTCACTGCCACAGGGTGAAAAACACTTTAGTCTACCCCCTTAACCATCACAACCAGGATCAGCCCTGAGTAATGTTTGGGTATAAACAGAGACAATTGGGCAGATAGTTTCTTGTCCAGGGGAATTTCAAGATAGCACAATTATATGAACCTTTGGAAATAAATGGAACTGCTGGACATGAGCCATATATTTTATTGACATTGTAGATTCAGTACAAGCAAATATTCAAATTGCCATCATACCCTTATTAACTAAATTGTGGTATTCAATTTCGGACACAAGTTGAATAATTATTTTGATGCTACTGTGAAAATGTTAGGAAGGATGGTACTACAAAAGGTAAGAGTAATTTGCTGCAATGTTCCAAGTAGGGTTTTTTAAACTGATTTTGAAATGGAGGAAGTGAATTGATTCTGAACAAGAGTGGACATTATATTGTCATGGATTCCAAGTTGAAGTTCTGTAAGTAGTGGGGTGGGACTTAAAGAACTGGTAATAAGGCCGAAAAAGAGTATTCAACTTTTGAATTCTGAATTTTGAGAAATATGTCAATATTACTCTCAAGATTATTTCATGCAAGAATTTTAAATAAATGTTTACCTTGAACTTTGTGTAGGTTTGGAAGCAGATTTTGATGCATGGAAAACATCTCTGCTACAAGATACATTGTCAGACACTGGTATGTGTAGGTGTGGAGAAGAGCGGTGTACAGATAAAGTCAGTTGTAAATGTGAGGTAAGCTTAAATCTAGTTTTCAAACTTAATTCTAAAATTACTAACCAGGAAATTTTGCTTGATTGTGTCAAATATGTTGTTTTATGTTCCATTTGATGTAGTTTTATGTTCCATTTGATGTATTTCAACATTAATAATTAATTGAAATACTATGCATGTTACAGCAACAGCCATCTGATCACCAGAATGCGGAGGAGAGCTCCAGTGAAGATGAGTCCCCAGAAGGCGATGATGCAGGTGGGGGTGATGGGGTCATGCAGACTGATGGGGTCATGGATCTAGAAGACTTGGGCAAAGTCATGCATAAAATGAAGGCAGCAAAGGTGAGTATGAAACTAGTGATTCTCTTTTAAGTTATTGGGATTTGTTAAGATATAAGTAAGGATTTCAAACCCCATTGCGATATCATCATAGGTGAAACACTCATTTGTAGAAAACACAAGTCTGAGATGCGATTGACAGCCTATTCTGTCCTATGGTACTACACATGAAAAAGCAATGTCTTGCACCACTTTTTGTCAAGTTTTATTGGCAAATGATTTTAAATGATTCATCTTGCAGCATAATTCTGATGTGCTTTCATATGAACTCAAGGTACAAAACCAAATAGTTATCAGTTTGAGAATGTGATTTTCCTTTTAGCCCATTCCTAAAAGGAACATTAAATACTGGTAATCAAAATGGTTATTTTCCCTTTAACTTGTCATAACTATTGTGCTCTTTGTTGCCCACAGCAAAGAAGAGATGAAGAGGAGAATTCTGCTAAGACAAATAATATCAACTCATCAGGTGACAGGGAGAATAATGTGACGGAACCAAGGGAAATGATTACACCATTACTACGTCAGTCACTTACTAAACAGGGTAAGCAACCAGTGGTGTATCGTGGCCACTCCTACCCCGGGGGGCTACAGAAAATGTAAATTTTGCCGCCCCCTGCAGCAACAGCCTAAAAAGGTTGACCCAGTTATTTTTCCAGCCAGGATGGTGCTCAAGAATCTAAAAAGTGGGGGGAGGGGTGACAAAATTTTTTTCTCAAATTTTTTTTAATATTAAAGAATTATATGTGATACACCACCCCTTAACCCCAACCGCCTCGAGCGGTTGCCCTGCTGGCGCTCAAAAAGGTATAGTTACATTAGTTTTCAATAATTTTCCGCCCTTTTTTTCTTTAATAATTCTTCTTGCAGTCCCTTCTGCCCTGCCCTTTCTTCTTTAATAATTCTTTTTGCCTCCCCCCTTCATCTTCCGCCGCCCCTTCTTTTTTGTCGCCCCTGCTTTTACCCCAGGGGCTCGCACCCACAAGCCACCCCCAAAGTAAGCAAGCAAGTCAAAGTAGATTCAGTAAACAAAATGCTGTGTGAGGATAACCATTGTTCTTGCAGTCATGCTGATCACATTCAGTGGTGCTTTTAAGGGTGCTAATGCCTGTTCAAATCCTGCAGATTGATTGTGCAAACTTGTTGTTCTCTTGGTCAAAAGTATTTACTGCTGAATAAGGTGTACTGTAAGTTGTGGTTGTTGGTCAAATAAATCTTATGTTCATATGTGACACGATCAAGGGAAATGAGTCGGATGTCGCTAATATTGATTTTGAGATATTGGCAAAGAAAGTGTTAAAATTCTTTTGTTTTATATTGTTTTCAGCGATTGATAAATTGACATAACTTCACAAAGAAAAGTCATATCAACACGGGGTCTTCAGTTTTTGAAAGCTCTAAATGTCCTCTTTAGAAACATGTGTAAAACTCATTTTCGACCAGGGCCGACATGTGACTCATTCCCCTTGATCATGTCACATATGCAGAAAATAACAATGTCATTTTTGCCTGTAGGTTACAAATTGGTAGGATCTCACTCAGGAGTCAAATTGTGCAGGTGGACGAAGGTAGGAAATGTTTTTTGTTTTATGTACATGTGATTGATTTCATTAACATTGTTTGTATTCATTAATAACAGATTATTGAATTGCCGTGATATTTAATGAGGATTTTTTGAAGGCCATAAACAAGAACTTCATCTGTGAATTTGAAAATTCCAATAATTTATTGCAAGATTTTTATTTCCAAATTCATGCTTTCCTCATCTGTAAATGATTGGAAAAAAATTTCAAGAAAAACTATGAAATTAAAACCTTTCAAACAAACGTTGTTTTATTATAGTAAACATTCCAAGAATTAAATTAGCAGATTTACATGTTTATTTTTCTGCATGCATATAATTTTTGTGCATACCTTTGAATTCCGATTCAACATCTAGACTATTTGACCTTTGACCCTTTTCTTCTCCTTCAGAGTATGCTGCGTGGTCGAGGAGGTTGTTACAAGCATACATTTTATGGTATAGAGAGTCACAGATGTATGGAGACAACGCCTAGTCTAGCTTGTGCTAATAAGTGTGTCTTCTGTTGGAGGTAAGGCGTCATTTATAGATACATGGTCAAAATCAATTTGCCAGGGTTAGGCAAGATCCCGGGGGAGGTACTCAAGTTTAGTTTGGGTAGGGACGCCTCCGAGATCTGAAAGTAGACACATATTTACAGACCAGTAGCCAGCGGGGTGTTACTCACCCCAAAAATTCCAAAGGCCCAAAAGTCCCCCTTTTTCACATAAAAGTCCCATTTATGCATAAGCAAGCAAAAAAATATAGGTTTTTATGCCTTTTTGGTCCAAAAATGTCCAAATCTGCTCCCCCCAGTCCAAAAAGGTCCAAATTTGGAAAAAAAAGTCCACTTTTTCAAAATCAGCACCCCAAATAAATCCTGGCTACGGGCCTGCATATTTATACCAAAATTGGACCCATTTGTATACTTGAGGCCCAGATTTTTGACCAAATTTAGCACAGCCTTGTGAAATTTTTACAAAATTAAAAAAAAAATTGAAATTTGGACTCCAGTTAGGTGAAAAAGGAGTATTTTTTCCGAAAAATTTGACAAAAAACACCTATTTGTATTACCAAAATTGACCTTAGAGGGGACCATTGTTGTACCAGAGGCTTGAAAATGAGACCCATCCCTGTATGGTCATTTGTACTTAGTACTCCCACCCCGGGCCTAAAACAACTTGAATTGTCAATGTGGTACATGCTTTTTTATTCACTTGGAAAATTTTTTAAATAAAAATGTGTAGAAACATGAGCACATTGTTGATATAATATGTATCATGATAATTTTTTGTAGACATCACACAAATCCAGTAGGGACTGAGTGGAGATGGAAGATGGATGATGCAGAAACCATACTAGCAGGTGCCTTAGAAAATCACTACAAAATGGTGAAACAATTCAAAGGTATGAAATTGAGTCAAATACTCAGGTTATTGTTTGGTTTCATATGTAGACACACAAAAATGGAATTAGTACAGACACAAAATGAGGTATGGACAAGGTTGAATTTGGTAGTGGCAGATTCAAATCGCAAAAACATGCGATTTACAAAATTATCACTAAAAATGTTGGAAAATAGAACCAAACATAAATGCATCAACCCACCCAAAAAATGACTCAATCCTATGTGACGCGAAGGCGTGCGAAAGGACTGAATGTAGCACACAGAGTGCCAATGTACATGTACACAATCAGTACACTCCGTATACTTTTCTAACCACTTTTCTGATTGGCTATAGGAGTGTATGAATGCT
The DNA here is from genome assembly GCF_039555335.1 of Amphiura filiformis. NCBI lineage: Eukaryota > Metazoa > Echinodermata > Ophiuroidea > Amphilepidida > Amphiuridae > Amphiura > Amphiura filiformis. The sequence continues at coordinate 79,477,195 of NC_092628.1, forward strand.
GAATCAGTTTGTTTCTACTATTTGTTAATCATGTGCAGGTGTACCAGGTGTTCAACCAGAGAGGCTAGCAGAAGCAAAGAAAGCGCAACACTGTGCCTTATCACTAGTAGGAGAACCTATCATGTATCCAGAAATCAACAAATTAGTCAGATTATTACATCAACAAGAAATATCTACATTCCTTGTTACTAATGCACAGTTCCCTGATGCTATTAGGTATGGTGAAATTAAGAAGTACTATAGTAAATAAACATTTTCGATTTTTGTTTGGCAAAACCAAGTGAATTTTTACTCACTACACATCAGAGGACTTCATCAGGTATGACTGATATGGTCATCTGATCCACTTTCCCGGCAAATAACTTTGAGTGGTCACACCTGTGATGTGTTCCACTTGGTTTTGTCCAAAAAAAAAATCCAAAATGTTTACTAGTATTTGGTGATTCTAGCATCCTCACTTTATTTCAGTATATATCCATGAAAAAAGCTTATTCTCAAAATTTCAGTTGATCAATACTGCGTTTGCGAGTTATGCATGATTATATGTATTACATAGGCTCCATAGGCCACTGTGTTGTAATTTTGTTCTGTTAAGGGTGTACTACACCCCTGGCCAATTTTGTGCCTATTTTTGCATTTTTCTCAAAAATTATATTACATTGGTGACAAGTAAGATATGTATATTATAGGGGCAATGACTACAACTACTGTACTGAAAATTCAGCAACTGAAAGCAAATAGTTATTGATTTATTGATCAAATATTGGTTTTCCTCATTTTTGACTGCAACTCCGCAACTGTTGTCTGTGCTGAAATAAAATTTCCAGTGCAGCAGTTGTAGTCCTTGCCCCTATAATATACTTACCGTACTTGTCACCAATGCGCTATAATTTTTGAGTAAAATGCAAATATAGGCACAAAATATTCCAGGGGTGTAGTACCCCCTTAACAGAATGTTAATACAAATGTGATGATATTTTTGCCAAGAGAATGAATCTGCAAGAAATATTTTGCACACAAACATTACGTAGCCAGTGGTTTCCGAATGCATAACAATTTCAACCTTTCTTATAGGAAAGTGGATGAAGCTGTGGATCATGAAATGCCCCTTTAAAGATCAGCCCAAAATTTCCTGATATTTTGCTTGATAGTGTTTGCATATGTCTGTGTGTTGTAACTTTTAAACTACTTTTGTTGTTGCAGAACTCTAGTTCCAGTTACCCAGTTGTATGTGAGTGTTGATGCTAGCACAAAAGAGAGTCTAAAGAAGATAGACAGACCATTGTTTCGAGATTTCTGGCCCAGATTTCTAGACAGTCTCAAGGCATTATCAGACAAGGTAAGGAGACACGTGTCAACTCTCTGTGGCTTTTGAGAGCAGTGGCATTAGGATTCTTCTCGAGATTTGGGATAATATCAAAAGTGTTGAATACAGTTAGTTAAAGGAAGGTGACCTGATATATTTGGAAAACCAAATTCTTTAAAACTTATGTATAACATAAACTGTTGTCCCTTTCAAGCATTCATGCAAAAAGATCATGTAAATGTTCATTGTAAATGCGACTAATTCTTCATGGAATTACTGACATTCAATACAGCATAAAACTGGTAGTCTACAGTGTTTTTATTAATGATACTCATCATGATCATGTAATAAATTGATATCAAATAAGAGATCATATTTTTCTCATTAACATACTGAAAATAGGAGTTCCAAATCGGTGTATTTCCGAAGATATCGTCAAAAAACTGCTGAATTAGTCAATAATGTGGTATACCATATTTGAGACTCATTCGGCAGTTTTTTGCAGATTTCTTCGGAAATATACCGATTTGGAACACCTAATTTCAATATGTTAATGAGAAAAATATGAGCTTTCACCTGATACCAAAATCTGCATTTTGATAGGGTAAAGTTGGGGATGAGGCTGTCAATCAGGTCACCCACCTTTAACACAAAAATATAATTGTCCAGTGGTCAGGGAAAAACCTGTTTTTGCCAGTTTTTGCTTGGTTTAAACAGGCAAAAAGTGGCAAAAACTTATAGTCCGTCAAATATTACAAAGTAACACATAAAACTCATAATCAGTAATACACATCCTTTAATGAATCATTCAACATATTTTAGTCTCATCAAGTTTTTAAAATTAAAATGTTTTGAATTTGATATGACATTTTAGTTAAGGGCTGGGGTATGAACGTTTGGACAGTATTTATTGTGGGACATGATTAGAGCACATCAGACATATCGAATTGCATGCTGAATATGAAGAATGTCCTGATATCAAATAATTTTCATTTTTTGAAATTCGCAATGTAATACACATTTTATGGCAAATGATTAAAAATTGATATTTTTGATATTTAACAGTACTCGAAGTAAACTTTATAAAGCTGATAATTTATACTTAAAGTGTATGTAGGTGGTATGAAAAGCTGACAATCAATTGAAAATTTTGACCTCTCATATTGAAGATATGAATTTTTTTCCCAAAACACCAAAACAAATTAGGTCTTTTTGGGAAAAAAATCCATATCGTCAATATGAAAGGTCAAAATTTTCAATTGATTGTCAGCTTTTCCTCCCAGCTACATACACTTTAAGAATATATCATTAGATTTATAAAATTTACTTCGAGGACTGTTATAAATCAAGAATGTGAAAAATATCAAATTTTAATAATTTGTCATAAAATTTGTATTATATCGTGAATTTCAAAAAATGAAAATTACTTGATATCAGAAAGACATTCTTCGTATTCAGAATACAATTTGATATGTCTGATGTGCTCTCATGTCCCACAAAAAATACTGTCGAAACGCTCATTCCAGATCCCTTAAGTGCACTAGTAAGTAATGAAAACAAATACCTTTAAGTTACAAAATATTGCCTTATTACACTCAGGAAATTATTTTTGTTACTTTAATAATTTGTTTTGAATGAATAATGGTTTTTGCTATTTTTGCTGGCAAACCCTGCAAATGTTTTTTACTTATGAAGTATGGCTATTAATTTTCAATGACCTTAATGTTTTAACTAGCAATGTCTTTCATATTCCTTACAGGGACAGAGAACTGTGTATAGACTGACTATAGTGAAATCATGGAATAGCGATGAGATTGAAGCATATGCTAAACTAGTTGACTTAGGGAAACCAGACTTGATTGAAATCAAGGTACGTTGATTATGATATAATAGAAATACTTGAAAGTTTGTAAATATTGGTATAATACAGAAAAAGTTATCATTTTATTAAAACTGTCATGGGCAGAATCATGATTTTTAAAGGTTTTGCATGCAGTCTTCTGTCACAACCTTATAATCTTATAATCTGTGTTCTAACCCTAACTCCCTTTCTGCCTTTTGGCAAAGGGAATGGAAGAAAGAAAGAAGATGGACAGAAATGTTGTTTGCTTTGGTCTGGTTAAGATCGACCCCTTGGGTGAGGAGGACAAGACTGGTGATAACAAGTCATGAGTGTGACCATGGCCCATCCAGCATTTTGTGTGCGTATGTAAATTAATGCCTGGAAGATTGCGCCATCAAATCATGTTGGATGCTTCGCCTGCAGTCACTTTATGCTGTACAGTTTTGTATGGTCTAATAGTAGGGATGCCCACTCTCAATACAGTTTCCACTAGAACGATTTTTCATTTACTGTGTGCGTGCACTCACACACGTATTGTCTATGGAGAAACTGATCGATACAAGAAATCCCAGGCCTGTTAAATGGCGTACATACTTGTTTTGATCCAAATGTAGGCCTATATCAGGGTGTTTCAAGAAATTCCTGATTCCACCAGAAAACATTAACCAAACTTTTTCCTGTTTGGTCAGTAAATAGAGAGGACCTTCCTGCATGAAGAGATCAACTTTTTTAATGAAAAATTTAATGAGATGAGAACTACAACAGGTTGAAGTGACACCATTCCGTGCATCATGTGTTCAAACGCAATTATCTCCGAATTTGGAGTGAATCAGACAAGCAAACTTACATACTCAAAAAATTTAACTATTTATGAAGACAAAATGTGTAGGATGTTAAGAAATTTAAGAATGTTTAAGCCTACCATGCCCATCTCAAATCATGCACTTCCCGTGCACTTCTCACTACCATGTCCATTTCATAGGGAGTATAAAAACCGGGGACCATCATGGCTTCCATGCACACACAGTGTATTGCTCAATGTAGTAAAGATAACCTTTGAGTTAGAGCAAATTTCTCAAAATTGGTAGTGATTAATGTTACCAAACTTATGCCATGATGAAATATAATAATTTTTGAAGATAAAATGTGCTGACCTTAAAAGATTGAACAATGTTTAAGACTACCGCTTTTCATTTGAAATAATGCACTTATTGTTCATCTCCTCTATGGAGATATTTTCCATGGCGGCCATCTATGATCATGCTTGAGGTTTCACCAAACAAACCATGGGTTTTGAGGTCTTATATTTTTTGTTGTATGTCAACAAAATCGATTAAATTTTCAGGATGATCTTATTTTCATGTTGTTATAAGCAAATATAATGTTCCAGATAAGATAGTTAATAAATACATTAAGAAAAAGTACCTTAAAGTTGCACTTTCTGTTAGTATTCCTTTTGGACTTTAACTTTTAACATGTTCTAGCAGCCCTATATAAAACCGTGACACTCGAAAGGCCATATCTCTGGAATGAAACGTCCGATTAAGATTATTTAAACGCCAAAATGTTTCTTTCATCAATTCCCATCCAATAAGTTAGGTCTGAATCAATTTAAAAATTTTTAGTGGACATGCCTACTAATAGTGTTTGATGTAAAACAAAATTTGGAGGTAAAACAAAATATGCGGACAAAACGGCTCAAAAGCACTGATTGACCTTTGAACCTTTTTGGCATATCAAACAAAGGTATTATTAACTTAGTTACTGGGCCCTTATGTAAGCATGTAATAGGATTCATGGGTTATCTGTATAGGGAAAATTGCCATTAAGGAGTAGTAATAATAATTTTGATATTTCCTCTCAGGGTGTAACCTACTGTGGTGAATCTAAAGCAAGTACCTTGACTATGGCCAATGTACCATGGCATGAAGAAGTTGTGAGTTTTGTACAGAAGCTGGTTGACTTATTACCAGACTATGAGATTGCCAGTGAGCATGAGCACTCCAATTGTATCCTAGCTGCAAACAAAAAGGTATGATGAGTATGATGGATTTTGCTGACATTTTAAAGGTGTCTTTATTGTAATAATATGAATACTTATTTAAAGTTGTGCGATTACAAATATTGTATGAATTACAATCGGGTATTAATAGCAATGCAGTAAAGAAAAAGGACTTGGTAGACTAATAGGTCAAATTTCTCAAAGCTTGGCTTGTGTGCAGGCTTCCTAAGCCAGTAGACTAGCCCTACCAATGTGGATCCATTTGATTGATTTATCTTTGTATGTGATATATGATGTGAAATTGTAAGCACTGGTATATAGGACTAATTGGGCTTCAGTCTGATGGCTTAAGAAGCCTGACCACTAGCCATGCTTTGAGAAACAGGCCCATAGAGGCCAGGCATGTGACATAGTTAGCTGTAATCATGGCTGAATGGTAAACTCAATACTCTGTTCAATAGAATACTAATATCTTTAACATACACACCAGTTATTCCACAGAAAATATTGTACATGCACCATAGGTTGATCTCAACAGTTTATTGAATAAACTGTATTACGGCCAGGGACACTAGTTCAAATCCTATGGGCCTCTAAAGCAAAGTGCATTCTGTTCTTTCTTGTCACATGAAATGAATCATGACAATTTAGTTAATTTTGTATGTTTGTTTTTTTTGTCTTTTTCAGTTCAAAGTTAATAATGAGTGGCATACATGGATAGACTATCCTCAGTTTCATGCGTTGATGAAAGCGTACGAGTCCAGCGAAGGCAAGAAGACGTTCACTGCAGTAGACTATATGGCAAAGACACCTGATTGGGCAGTGTTTGGTAGCCAAGAACAAGGATTTGATCCAGCAGAGACTAGATTCAGGAGGAAAGGGAAGAACAAAGACATTACTGGTTGCTGAAAATTGTGCAGAGGCAGGAAATTGAGAACACTTCAGATACTGTTCACATGTCATGTGATTAAACCAAACAAGTCAGATGTTGACCATATTTAACTTTCAATTTACACACTTGCAATATATACAATATAGATGCAACATTTGACTGAAACTGGTATCAAATTTGAAGAGTTTCTTCTTGAGAGACAAATATATTGTGAAAAAAAGACATCCTAGTTTGGTCCTACCTCAAACTCAATTTTCTGACATCCCGCTTATTGTCTGATCAATTTGCAATGTACTCACTGTCATGAATTGGATAGGTACAATATCATATACTGATCATCTAAGTGTGATGGTGGGAGTGCATACTGACATACCAGAAATCTGAGACAAATATTCGTCTCAGCAGAAATAGTTCTTGTGTTTGCCCTTTTTTTATGACTTGAGACTTTGAAAAACTTGAACTTGGAAACTCATCCTTGTTTATTTATCACTAAGACCAATTTGGGAAGATTGCAATGGGATGCACTTAATTGTTGCGATAGTCAAGAACAAAATGTTTTATCCATTCAATGCTATATTTAGAAGGGGGAATATGTGAGACTGTCTACAATTATGCACATACATTAGAGTTTATGGGATTTTAAAAAGTTTTACAATACACATAGCCAGTAATCCCATTTTATGGAGTTGTAACATTTGTACATTATTATCTCCTGAATATTGCTATTGCCTGAGACCATATTTGATGCCTTGAACAGTAAATTAATTGGTCAGAATTCATGGTTAAAAACATTGCTAATAGAAATTGGCTATTGATTTTGATGAGACTAAATTGTCTTCATTGTATAGTTTTCTGTTATTTAACACTTTATTGCTATGAGCTCTGCATAATTTGGGAGTTTCATTTTGTTGGACATACTTCTTGATCTTTTGGACATACTTATTGATAAGGGGGCACACAGGATCACTCAAAGTCGGAAATTTTAAACATTATTTTGTATTGTATCTTTAAAAGTAATGATGATAAGTTCATAAAAGTATACATTTTCAGAAAGGAAATGACACAAGGAATCCAACTAGCACAGCATATTTCTGCAAAAATGAGCAGTTTTTGAGAAAAGCACCAAAATTGATTTTCCATGCCAATTTTTTTCAGTCCGCCATAACAACTTACCCAAAATATCAAAATGGATGAAAATTGCATATTTGTGTTCTAAAGACACACTTCTAGAAAGTCTTACCTTAAATTTTTGAATTTTTTCTTCGTTTTAAAAATATGGGTCAAAAAAGATCAAAATTTGACCTTTTTTCAATTTTGACCAAAATTTGAGATAATTTAAGGTATATTTTCAAAGCGAAGAAAAAATTCAAAATTTGAGGAAACACTTTCTAGATTTGTGTCTTTAGAACACAGATATGCCACTTTTGTCAATTTTGACATTTAGGGTAATTAATTTTGGCGCAGTTTTCTGTTATTTAACACTTTATTGTTATGAGCTCTGCATAATTTGGGAGTTTCATTTTGTTGGACATACTTCTTGATCTTTTGGACATACTTATTGATAAGGGGGCACACAGGATCACTCAAAGTCGGAAATTTTAAACATTATTTTGTATTGTATCTTTAAAAGTAATGATGATAAGTTCATAAAAGTATACATTTTCAGAAAGGAATGACACAAGGAATCCAACTAGCACAGCATATTTCTGCAAAAATGAGCAGTTTTTGAGAAAAGCACCAAAATTGATTTTCCATGCCAATTTTTTTCAGTCCGCCATAACAACTTACCCAAAATATCAAAATGGATGAAAATTGCATATTTGTGTTCTAAAGACACGCTTCTAGAAAGTCTTACCTTAAATTTTTGAATTTTTTCTTCGTTTTAAAAATATGGGTCAAAAAAGATCAAAATTTGACCTTTTTTCAATTTTGACCAAAATTTGAGATAATTTAAGGTATATTTTCAAAACGAAGAAAAAATTCAAAAATTTGAGGAAACACTTTCTAGATTTGTGTCTTTAGAACACAGATATGCCACTTTTGTCAATTTTGACATTTAGGGTAATTAATTTTGGCGCTTTTCTCAAAAAGTGCTCATTTTTGCAGAAATCTGCCGTGCTAGTTAGATTCCTTGCATCATTTCCTTTCTGAAAATGTATACTTTTATGTACTTATCATCATTACTTTTAAAGATACAATACAAAACAATGTCTAAAATTTCCCACTTTGAGTGATCCTGTGTCCTCCAACCAGGGGTGTCTATTCTTCCAGAAAATTGAAATTATTCCCTCACCCTACCACGCTGTGTCACATCCGTCCCCAGATTCTTCCCCAACTGAAAACCCCAAAATGGACAAATTTTAGGTTGGTTGCTATCTCGGGGCACTCCCATATATTGACATACGTCATGAGCCCATGAAAAGACTCCGTTATTTTTGGCAAATCCTACACCCAATGACCCTGTTTTTTTCAGTAGCCCACACTGAATGACCCACTTTCTTGAACAATTAGTCCTCAAAATTGAAATTTCGACACACATTTTGAGCAAAGTAAATGGGTTTTGTCTATGTTGTACTGTAAAATTGGGTAAAAAGCTATTTTTGATTGTCAATGATGTGAAATTTTAGGCGCTCCCATACAAAATCACACTATTTTTGACAAAATCAAGGATTTGGATCTGAAGCTGAGGTTTAAAAGGGAAGACAAACTTTGACAATAGAGCTGTTAACTAATTGATGGTTCTTCCCTTAGAATCCCAAATGCTTCCCTATATAGGCAGATGTCCAAACTAAAAAGAAAATGGATTTTGTATGAAATATGCAAAGCAGAGCTCCCTTAATCTTAGTGTGCAAACTGTGCATTATTACCTATAGTATGACCAGGCAGGGAAGAATTACTGACCCAACTTTTCCCTGTTTTAAGTCCATGGTTTCCCTCAAATAATTATTTTTGGGATGGGAATGGGTAAAAGCCCAGGGACCACTACATGCATGCTAATGTTATGTACCCATTATAATTCTTCCCTAAATGACACTTGATGAATTCACCCACCCTGTAGAGCAGTCACTGCCAGCCAGTGACCATCTATTTCATTCCAAAAATACCATAAAACATATTCATAACCTCATTAATAAACGCGATGCGTGCGATCCAATCATATTTTATTATTTGTGAAAACGCGAACGCAAATCGAGGTCATTAATATCTCACAATTGACCGCAAAATGCGTAATTGTTCCAATGTCGCACACAATTGACTTCTGCGTGCGCCAGACAGCGTCCAACGAACTGCTGCTGCGCTGGCTGCCGATTTGGATTGCGCGCTACCATATTTGCACAGATTCTGATACACACTTTTGTTATTGGTCGTTTTGTTTTAGCCTGATCGATTTTGGGAAAAAAAAAAAAAAAAAATTGTTTATTTTTACAAACTTTTGAGGAAAATTTTGTGTTATTTTGTAAAGTTAAAAGATCAAAGTGACGAAATGAATGAGGTTAATAACTTTGCATCGGTTATATAGTCGGGCATTGTGAAAAATCTAAACATTTTGCTTTGGACCTCGGAATATTCCTCGGTTCCAAAGGCAAAATGTTTAGATTTTTCACAATGCCTCCAAATAACCGATGCAGTTATTAACCTCTAAATAATACATGTTCCAGTTACACATTTCCCCCCAAATTAGTTAATTTTATTTTTATTTTTAATCTTCCTTGAATCCTGTTGACTTTCTTCTGTTTTTCCCCTCTCATTTTTTTCTTTTTCAAAATGCAAAATTCTTCCCCAAAGGGGTCAAATTATTCCCTCCCCTTTGGGGGCGATTAACGGAAGAATAAACGCCCCTGCCTCCAACTCAATAGTCTCTGATCTGTTCATATGTCCTTTTCAATATTTAGGGTTTCATTAGGGGTAGGTTTAAGTCAGGGCAATTATGGTTTGGGCTAAATAATTAAAAACACCTAAATGCCAAAGAACGTTAGGATTGGAATCATCTCCACAGTTGTCATTGGTTGAGTATGCTTTAAAATTGTGTCTGGTCGGTGTTTTAGATATAAGATGTTTTAAAACTAAAATGTTTTTGTAACTTTAACAACTGGACATTTCAAGTTATTTAAACATTTTAAAACTTTTTGCCAAATGTGTTTAAAACGTTTTAAAATATTTAAAGATATTTTTGTTTGCTGGGAAGAACAAGCAAACAAAAATATTTGTTTTGTGTTTTCAGTGTGTATGTAACTTGCTGGGAATTGGAATAAAAGAAGTACTTCAAACCATGCACTGTTTAAGAAATGTCAGTTATTATTACAACTTGTCAAACATTACATAATTTTAAGTGGTTCATACAAAGTGGCTTTTAACATCTGGCTAACCAGATTGCCAAACCAGATGTGGTTGGAGAAAGTATGGTATACAGTGTAATCAAACCAGCTCTATCAGGCATTCACAAAGTTTTCATCTTGCTGTATCTTTAGTAACCAGTCACAATTTCGGGTACTGTTTTATGGCTTTGTCATAAATCTCATTTCACTAAGTTTTCAACTAACTCTATCCTTAGTAACCAATCTCAATTTTAGGTACTCTTTTATGGCTTTGTCATAAATCTCCAGCCTTTATTAAAAGTATCTGCAAATTTAGCTCATTCTTGTGACCGCACCATCCAAAGTTAACAAATAAAGCCTTTACACAAATCGGGTTTTTTATGTGCAAAACACCTCTATATTGGCACCTATGAGTATCACGCCAGTGATCCATGTACCAATGAACAGTAGCCAATGTTTTTACTCAGCTTTTGAATGCAGCTTTTGATTGGAAGAGGGCACACTCAAGTTTGTTTGTTAATAGGCGGTGTATTGATATAGAATGTCGTGCGCACAGTTGGTCAGTGTTTACGCTAGTTGTGTGTTGAGTAATGCGCGACTTAACGTGAATTTATGCGAGCGTGAGTTGGGCCTTTATTGACGCGCGCAGTTTTATATTACAAACTTTAGGCAAAAACCAAAGGAATGGCTTGACGAAAGACTTTAATACCTATGATTGCAATACATATTAGTCATTAACTTTGTGATATTAATATTATCTTGCTGTTTTGTAACTGAAACGTCCTAAGTGCAGGCACATAGCCACACCACGTACCGATAGATTGATCCGACCAATGCAATCATTTTAGTTTTAAAAAAATCGGGGGGAAAATAACTATAAAACAACAAGGTTTCTTAAACTGTTACTTTTTGGTTACCAACATCTGTGATAGTTTCTGATAACACCAGAAATTAGGCCTTGGCTGAAAAGGAGATATGTAAGAGGGGTGAGAAAATGAATTTTGATATGCCATAGGCTTTGTGTTGTGATCATTTCGATCAGAGGTTCGTAACAAAGAAAGCGTGATCCAGTTGACCTAGCAACGGTCATTTTCGAATAAATATTATATTGGTGATCTGACCAATCTAAAAGTCATTGCTACATGCCCCAAGTGTTGTAGGCAAATGTGGATTCTTGTATTTATGTGGATGGGATGGTGAACAGGACTGACGTTGCGCTGATGAAGGCAAACCCAAGGTTGAGTTGAAGACTTCGCTTAATACAGTTACACAAGAAAAACATTTCACACAAAAAATGTAAACACTCTCATATTGATCATTGGCATGCACGAGGAAATTTTATTTCTCAATGAATTACAAGAAATAGTCTACATAGAGAAGCACAAGTTACTGTGTGGTAATATACATCATTTGTTAATTTTGTATTTTATAAGCATAAGTTGTTTTTATGAATAGGCAACTATGAAATGGTGTGCTTAAATTTTAAATTCTTTATGTTTTGATAGAAAATAGAGAAAAATTTCATAAGTTTATTTGTAAACAGCTGCATGTTGTTACCATGGTGATTAAAATAATAATACAATTCACCATATTTTTTTCTTCATTTTCTTTGACACCATCTTTAAGTAGCCAACTCCCTAGTAAGGAAATTTATTTATAGCTCTGGCTTAATTGAGGTAAAATAGTTTGACCAAAATTACTAACAGAATGCAAATCAGTATTCCCCCTTACCCTCATGGAGGGAAGATTACCACCTTGCTTGTGCACCATATCTAACCCAAATTTTGTCATCACATCTGCAAAATTACGGATTTCCATAAAGAATTCCCAGTAATTGTCACAGATTTTTTGAACCTACATACAAAGTAAATGGGGGAGAATCTCAAGTTTTTGTAAAATGCTGTTGTCAGAATCCAAAACAAATCTTGCATGATGAAACATAATTCTTACCCTGGTGATTGATTGCTATAGAGAGCAATCAACCTGCTAGTGAGGGCCCAGAATGGGAAACCCGCATGTTCCTCTATCGCTTCTTTTCACACAGCAGAAAATTGCAATCATGCAAACTGCATTATATGGTTACGACAACAGGGTCAGAAATTCGCAACCAAGTGCATGAATCCTTTTGGATTCTCCCAGTGGCTATTTGCAATTCTCGCCATATAACTTTGTATGATTTATTGAAATATTTAACAAGAATCCGTTTAGATTCTTGCAATTTTGTTGACGAGAATCTTTGCGAGAATGGATTCTCACAGATTTCTGACCATGAGACAAGGCATTTTGTTGCAGCAAAGCAAGTGATGGTGATAATCATTTCTATACACATACGAGGGGTATCCAAAAGTTTTTGACATCACACAGAAGTGAAACAGCTATACCGATGAAATTTTGTCAGTGTTATCACTGGTCTTTATGTACATTATGGTCCAAAAATGGTCTCATAAGTATGTTTACTTTCTTCACAGGTGGTGCTAGATGGGAAGTAGGCGCATAACCTTTTCGTGATAAGATCCTCCACTTTCTTTAGTTTTTTCACTGTGGCCGCATCATCCGTAAGTGATGGACGTCCACTTCTTGGCTCATCTGTGAGGACATGTGGCCAGTTTGGAAATTCCTTTTTCAAAAAGCAATAGTGCCATATGATGGGCAATCATCACGGTATATTGCTTTCATTTCATCATAGATTTTCTGAGCATTGTAGGCCTAACCCTTCAAATGCAGGAAACTTAATCATGATGCGTGCCTCAATTTTCACCATATTGCAGGTTATGCGCCTACTGCCCATCTAGTGCCACTGTAAAGAAAGTAAACATACTTATGAAACCATTTTTGGACCATAATGTATATAAGGACCAGTGATTACACTGACAAAATGTTATCGGTATAGCTCTTTCACTTCTGGGTGATGTCAAAAACTTTTGGATACCCCCTCGTATGTATGCAAAGAGTTTTCTTGTCTCCTATTGGAATAAAAATATCGGATGAGTTCAGATGCAAAAACCAATATCAACAGTTGAGATACTGCAAATATAAATGGTCAAATATAACAAGTAAATAATACGAAAATATGTGCTACTTTTGATCATATTTTCCACAATTTACCTTGGTATTTCCAAAGTAGGTCTTTTCAATTTAAAGCCAGCATTATATGCCACATGTTGGTGGGCATCTCAAAAAGTTTGAAATGACAAATATTGAGGGTTCATTGACACAAAGACGCAACTTCATTTTAGCCATGCTGAGAAAAATGAGCTTAACGATAATGGCCCACATTGACTTATGTACAGTTAATAAGTCTATGTTTCACTGGCCATTGATTTCAATAGGGTGCTAAATGGAGTTACTTTTATTGCTCATGTTTCCGAAATTTTTTATATCAAAATTTCATTTTCGCAAAAAAAGGAGTTACGTCCTTGTGTTACTAATAAATACTGACCCCTCGATATAACATTTTGCATCTGAACTTGTAAAAATATTTTCCGTAACTGACATACAGTGACAACCTTAATTTCACTCTTGGTATATATAGGCCTATATATCACTTGTTAAGTTGGTGCTGCAAAAAGCAAACATTAATGTTATCCAAATTATTTCCACAAAAATATCCATTAAATCCCATCAGCTGCTTAGATGTGCCCAAATTAATCAAAAATATAAATTTTGCCTTTTAAAAATACTATTTTCTTACTTGGAGATGCTTGTTTGGTTTTTGATTCAACATGATTTACTAATTTGCCATCACAGTGAATACATCACACCTTAGTTACTGGTTCATGCTTCACACTTGGTTTACACACCTGTCAACAAACTATTGATTTCGTATTGTCATCATTTTGATCATTATTGCGAACACAGATAGAGTGAATCAGTTGACCTGGCAACAATCAATTTTGATGTTACACTATCAGAGCGAATTACTGTGCTGTGCTAATTGTGATCAATTTCGGGATTAGCATGATCCAGGAAGAACAAGTGCTGATATCACACTCAGCAGTTTCTTGAGTTATGATCAATCTGTTACAGAATCATCATATCCAAACACTCAAGAACTAACAATCCAACTGCAATAGCAACAACCCAACAATTTCAAAAGTTTATCATACATAACATAGTGATGTTCATTGATACTGTTTAAAAAACACTTGCGTAAATTCACACCAAAGTGGTCAAACCAGTCCCAGTTCTGAGAAGATGACACAGGTGACAATTATTTGTTTTAAGCTTGTTGCAATTTTCTTTCACAATTGGATTATATTTTGGATATCAATTTGCCAAATCCAAGTAGTTTAAAATTTGAAATTTTACCTGCCGAAGTCAAAAGTTACCTGCCACTGGTACATCCCTGACATCATGTTCTTATGGAGTAGAAAAACCCAAGAATTTTGAAAAAGCAAACCAAAGACCAAGTAGTTACCAGCATTACCATCTATGTCTTGTTTATCTTGCTGGTTAAACAGCACAAGCTTGCACCTTTATGTATTTCCTTCACTTGGGTTGAGTTTTGAAACACAGAACCTGCTGTGAAATATTGATGTACCACTCACTATTATTGTTACCAATAAAAATTATCTGGTATTTTATATATAAAATTTAATTTACTGTACATAATTAGCAGTTTACAACTTCCTTTAGTTAGTCTTAAATCCACATTACATGGTTCTGATTTACAAAGAAAATGACATTGGACGTTGGGTATGAAACCATACTTTATCTTATTTTGCAGAACATTATGCATGGTGCATGACCCAATTTCACACCTCAAAATAAAGCGGGCCATCAGGCCAAATTCCTCTTAAAATATGTGCGGGACCCTGGATTTCTTGGACGGCTCAATTTCATGCAAACAACAGGCCTATCAACTTCTTAAGACCTGGTGGGCCCACATAGTTTTGACGGATTTTGAGGTCTGTAGATTGCAGTTCACTAAGTGCCCAAATCCATCTTCAGTACTGCATGAGCTTCAGATGCATTTAGGCACTAATGACAAGTTGCACATCTTTGTGGAACTGGACCTGCAGATAAGATTATCATGGAATTGGCTACCATTAAGTTGAAGATTCAAGTGAAATTCCTGCCACACACCTTTTCCATTTTTCCAGGTGCATCCTGTTCATTTCATTTTGATCAGCCAATATAATACCCATGCTTCAATTAGCCAATCAGAATCCTGCATCTGTACAATTTGCACACAGAGGTGAACTACGTCGGCATGACGTGAGAGCATTTTCAGATTAATGCTTCCAATCAGTACTGCCATAATACAACACACACTTCAACACTTTCTTTGCTTACAGAGCATAAATGCGTCAAAACAGAAAAAACCCGCTTTTTGCTCACCACACCAAGCCCATGGCGGCCATTTTTGATATACGAGTAAAAACTTCATAAACATTTCAAATGATTATTCCTCACAAATTGTTTTTAAATTCACCTTTACTGCACATTCAAGGTAGCCGCTCATGCCATGGCAGCCATTTTGGATGCGCAGGGAATGGAATATTCCAATTTATGGGTTGTGCGCAGAAAGTGTTAAGGACCTGAATCCATGATTATGTTAAATGGCATCGTGAATATCGAATGCAAATAAATCTACAGGTTTCCTTAATACGAACACTTGTTGATGTCCAATGGCAAGGTCAATTCTGAATCCCTGATGAGGTAATTTAGACATTTTAGAGGCAAAGAATTCATTCAAATTTGTTGTACATCTTAGAAGTACAACAAATTTGAATTTAGAATCTTAAGTGCCAATCATGCGCTGTTTGTTGAGAATAGCACCATGTCAAGAGAATTGAATTTTGTATTCTATAATTAATTTCGACTTGAATTTTTACATGGATACTCCTGGTCGAAGGTATCGACTAAACATTGTTTCTCCATGATGGTTCATCATATACCAAGACTAAATTCACCCCCTTCCCCATAATATACTAAAACCAGTTCAACACAGACCTGTGCCCCCGGAACATTGGCATATATGAGATTCTAGTCATGCCAAGACCGTGTAACATAGATAACCATGATTTCATCTTTTATTTACATAATGTATAAACCTGATCTTTACTTGTTTATATTACACTGTGGAATGAAAATCAACCCCCATCCATACCCCCACTCCTTTTATTTTTACACCACAATACTCTTTCAGAGCCGTTGTACACATGATTTATATTTACCATACACTTGTAAAACATCTAAATACAAAAATAATTTATTGTTGGCTGCATGTACAACATGGTTCATTTCTGGTATGTATTAATTTGTTGTTTTCATTTTACTGCATGATCACAATGTTATAAAAAATAATTAACAATTTTTAAGAGTTTTTCCCCTTCTGATACAAAAACAGCTATGAAATATGGTATGCTTTTTTACTTCTTTGAGATCAAATAATATTATGAAGCAGGAGTGAAAAACAAATTTGTTTTGTTCATTTGTGACATTAGTAATTCTTCAATATTGTAATCACACGAATTCTGCTCCCATCATGTCAAATCGACTGCTCAGTGCCAGAAGTGGGCAGGTGCAATAGCTGCCCTGTGAACATTTGGCAATTTACACAAAGTGTATTGCACTTGTCTACACGTGGCAGCTATAGCACTTACCCAAGTTCTGGCACTGAGCAGTCGAAATGTCACTAATTACAACATGTATTTGGCTGTACCTAATTTGTCACTTTTCTTGTCCTAAATGTACATGTACACCACCATCTCACTAGTTGCCTTCCTGATGGTATGACAAATACGGACACTAAAAAATAAACGACTGCATGGTCACATTATTCCTGGTATTTGAGTTGCTCAAAGCACATGTCCAAACACCCAGAATATTCCGACCTGCCATTTAAAAATCCTGACAACATCAAATCTGAGCAAACATTTACAATGGGGTTAATTTACAATCAACTGACAACTTTTGTATCACTTTCAAAGTGGGACTACATCTTAATTAAGCACACAATATTCTCAACTTGTTTCAGCTTTTTTTTGTAAGGTTACTCACAAATCTGTGGAAGAGACCAAAAATAGGACCTGGTTATAAGAGTAATGGCCAATTTACTACATTATATACTACTACAAAGACGGAACAAAAGATTCTGCAACTTGTTGGGCGGGGCTACCTAACTGAGTGTATGGTAGGTGAGTGGGCATACATATTGTATTTCTACATCATCACTCAAATATCTGCCACAGCATCAAACAAAATCATGCACAAGCAGTTCTTTATGCACTCTATTGGATGAGTACCATTTACCACTCTTATGGCCCAAAGATGGCCCTTTGTATCAAAACCTGTCATAACTTGACAAGTTCTTCACTAGCCATAACTTCACAATGGGTTCCTGTTGTAAAGTCTTAGGGATGAAATCAAAACTCGACCAGCGGTTCCATCCGGTTGGAGCCGGCTTCTATTCTTCTAAACAATGGAACGTGGTTCAACTGCCGGTGAACCAGTAGTTGAGTTTTGATTTCATCCCTTACTTACAATGCCTTCTAATTGTTAAGTCCTAATAAAGCTTTTTGGGTTATAGATAAGCATCAATTGGATCCCAATGCCAAATTCACACTGACATATGGGATGCATATCACTTGACAAAGAGTGACACTTGCTAAGATGCTATTACCCAACTTAATCGGTGTTGAGCAACTTAGTACAATACTTTGTTCCGGCTTAAGTTTGGTAGTCACTTGGGTGCGTATTTTGTTTGTCGCATTATCAAATCATGTATGCTTACATAGTCCAATAGAGTGTAAACACACACCGTTGGTTTGAGGTATACTTGAGGCTCAACTGTGCTAGTGCCTTTGCATCAGTACGTAACTCAAGGTGGAACAAAGTATACACAGGTCAAAGCATAACAATAGCATTGATTTGAGCCATTGAATAGTATAAACTATTCAATGGCTGGAATTTGTTTTGTATCGTTATATAACACAAATATTGCTATGTTTGTGCCCTGGTATAAATATATCACTATCAAATTTTGCCTATTCCATTTCACTCGGCAAGTCAAAATTTGATGTTGTGCTATATTTGATATCATTGCATGGTCTAGCATTCAATATTTGTATAATATATCATGACAATCAACCTTTGATGTAAAATAAGAACCAATCTGATCAAATTGTGTTATATCAGAAATATGGACTCTTCACATTCATATCAAGATGCCACTCCCCAGAGACTCACTCTACAAACTGTCTCAAAGTATGCCGAAACTTATCAAGTGACACTTGGCTCAGGTAGGGTGCTCATATTTGAGAGGATGCAATTTTTATACCTAGGTGCTTATGCCCATCTACAAAATTAGATAGGTGTAGAAATATGCATGCTCTCAATTATAAGCCAACAGTTTCTCTTCATATGTCTGAGAACCCTGCTCCTAATCCAATGTCAGAAGTCGGGACACAGCTCTCAACACACCAACAATTATCACCTACTATCTACAAAGAAAACCTACTTGTATTTCATTGCCCCATGGTTTGGAATTGATGTCTAGCATTACTACACAGTAAAATGGGCAAGTTAGTTTGAATATTTATGATAAATTTCTCCTACACCTACTATTTGTTATATCTTATATATAGTTTTAAAAAGTGAGCGTACACTGACATGGATATACACCTAATGGAGTGTCCCTTTTTTCCTCGTTTTCCAAGGACATAATACTGGTGATTGTTTTCCTAGAGCAGCAGCCATTTATGTTATTCAAATACACAATTAAGATATTTACAGTTCTACATGGTAAAAAAAAAGAAAAAGAAAAACAGGGAACCATTTCACGGTAGCCACAGTGGTTTTTAACCACCAGTACATTGATTCCTCTGTAAACATATAATGTTTTTGAATTTCATAAATGTTTAAACATATATCACATATAATAACAACAACAATATTAAATATATATTTGTTTGTTTCATGATGGGATAGGTCTGTCAGTAGCGATGAGAATGCATTCAGGAAAGTAAAATCACACATGTACTGCTGGATGTCCAAACTTTTGCAGATGTTCATGTGAATATTGTTGAAGATGACCATGATGGCAACATGTGCAGAGTCCACAAGAAAGAGATGTTAAAATCCAGTTATAATCTTGATTTTCCAGGAACTTCCTTTCTGCATAGCTTGTATGTATGATCCTCTTGTCCATCCACACTTACTCTCTATACATATATATTCCTGGTGAAAAACATTCCCCCATGCATAGTGAAAAGAGAGCAATATCGTGTACACAAATTGAATCTCTAATTTTGGTCTACCAGTTGCAAAACAATGTCAATTATGTTTAGCAGCTACAAAGCAAAGAATGTCCTCTCTTTCTTGATATGGGGTGCAGGAAACTGGAGGATTTGTTTAACCAGGGATGGATTTCACTCAAATCTGATGCACTGTAAATCCCTAAATCCATTGACAAGTCCAAACCCATTGCACTTCTAACATATCAATTTTATGGAGGAGTCACAATGGATTTTGATTTATGATGGGTTAAAGGATTTACAATGTGCCGTAAAGGTCAGTGGAATCCACACCAGGTCCAGTTATGTATAGATTCGTATGAATCAACTGTTTATGATAATGTTACCACAAAAATGTTTGTTGATGACAACATCTCCATGGATATATGCTATCCTCTCTGTTGCTCCCTGTCTCTCTCAATCTAATGAGAACACATGCATGCAGCAAGATCCAAGACATCACCAACAGATACACCTCACGACTACGCCGCCCCATTTCCATCCGTGATCCACAGCAATGATACAACTCCTTCTGCAATCTTGAGAATAAGCACCAAGATATTGCGTACACCTTGACAGAAAATTTAAATGCACATAACCCTCTTTTGGATATGCCCAGTTGCCGGCTTACTTTTTATAGCATCCCAATCCTTATTTAGTAGAGGTGGAATAATGCTGTGTACTCTCAATTATCAGCTCTTTTCAACTGTCTATCTTGTACATTGTATTGGTTAATTACAAAATATACATTAACAGAATTACAAAATACATATTAACACAGACTATACTGACAATGGCTGAGTTTTGAAAGCAAGTCTGATTGCCAATAGATAAAATTCAACAAATAATGATTACTTGGCAGCAAAAAACCTTTTCATGATTGAGCAAGATATGATAAATGCTGTGGTCCCCAAGGGTTCCTATCCAACAAATATGTATCTGGGCAATTCTTTTGTCTAGAGAATACTTTAATGGGGGAAATGGCACATGTGCATTATTTCACCTCTACAAAACATAGAAACATTACAACTTAACTTTAATCACACAGTCTGGTTGCTAAGCAACCCTTGTAGAATGGCAATGCTACAATGGGGCAGTGGTTAAAAAAATAATAAAAATAAACAACAAACAAGCACTTTTCACAAATGGCCCAATTCAAATGCGTTATCACTTGGTGACCAAACTTTTCAGGTGCCATTTTCAGTTTTTATTATAGACACGTGCATCATGTCATTTACCAACACTTGTGACGAGGAGAAATCATATCCAAGCATTACAAAGCATAACAAATGCATCCATCCACAGGATTTTGATGTCTTTGTTGCCTTTTCACTAAAAAGCAGATCAAGCAGCTGGTTCTACGACATACTAGAGCACAAGCCTGCTGGCGAACCCATTTGTGTCAACACACGGTCCAACCACTGCAAAGGTCCATTGAGAGAGAGCTCAATCCAGCACGGTGTGCTTGTCACCGTTTGTCGGCGATAGTCCGCACCCCAGCCTTTGACAAAGCTCAATCTGATGGTGCACATACGGGTGAGTTGATAGACGGCCTCAAATCCTCTGTTCACTGACTGCGACAACATTGCGGCAAATTCTTGATTGTTGAAAATTTTCAGGTTACATCCTGTAAGAAAGAGAATAGGCACATTGAAGGTTAGATTAGAAGTTTCTCTTGAAAGCTTCTTGTTTTTCCTTCTTACTGTAATTCCCCAGAGAGGTACAGTTTATGGAGGGATTTAAAATGTGTATCTAAGTTCGATCTGTCAGCATTTGATCCTTCACACACAAACATAAATACCGCGCCAACGCACAATAACAGTTGCGTGATCCCCCGTGCTCTGCATGTAGTGTCCAACGGATGTACCGATGCAAACTGATTTGTATCCACACAATGGTGAAAGGAGGAATAACTTCTATAAGCCAAGTAGCAGAGATTGAAGGTTCTGAACTCCATACATAACTTCATATACTCAATAGTTCCAAGCAACAATGAATGAATTACTGAGAGCATTTAACTTGAAGCAAACAATTTTGTTTTGACACTTGATTACATGCCATAAACACTGAATAAGAATAGACCAACTTATACAAATACTGATACAAAGGCAAATGTTAAATGAAAGAAATTAATCAAATATAAGGATACTTTGACAATATGGACAAATATCACACATTGCAAGTCTCAAAATTGATTTTAAGGGCACTCAATTGCAACAACAAGGTCAGTGAGCAAAGGCCACGATATACCAAAAAATGCATTGAACTTGAAGGGCACCAAGACCAAGTCTATGTACAGCCTTACCTGCCTTGTTGGCTTCCCTGAATTTCAAGGCCTGCTTCACACACTGTGTCCCACTCTCACCCTGTGGATTGACCCATATCAAAATAGGCAACTTACCAGGTGGAATCTTGCACACTGTAGCTGGATGCCATCCATATCTTTGGTTGCAGTTAGGACTCTGTACAAATATGCTACTATCACTTAGGCACTCTGCAAATACCTCTCCACCTATGTAGTATAACCTCACACCCTTGCCTATAAATGGTAAAGCAATAGTAAACAAAATAACCATCAAAGGCAGCACAAACACATAAATGGCCCTATTAGTTTGATATCATTTTCCTAAATAAATTTGAATACTATTTAATATCATCTGCAATGTTTCAAATTGAGCAGCAAGGCGCACAGCAAGGTGCAGAGCACTGAATCGAGCAGAGGCGAGTTGAGAAGAGGCACGTAGCGCTGACATCAATGCCGAAAGTCAAGGCACCTCTCTGCATACCACACCACCGCAGCATATTGCTTGTGGATAGTGAGTGCAGAGGCTCATTATTAGAGCTAATTGCCAGTTTACGTCTAACTGCAAAAATAATTTTTGTTTAATCCCACTGGTAACATGAGCAGCATGTAGACTGATATTGGAACCTGTGAATTTGATAAATGAAAAGTTACTACTTTGAGCCCTTGGTTTGAGCAGCAACATAGCTTGTGACATCATAACATTTTCATTCAGGATTGTATTTACAGTCCTATAGTCACATGTATCAAGAGACAGAAAATTATATTGCTACAAACAAGAGTTCCAAGACCTAACATTGCAAAGCAGGTACTGACTTGAAGGCAGACACTTGTCAATGTTTATCCTGTAAATTAGTTTTTTTTAATACCATTTGTCTGTTGATTTCTCTTGGCAATAAGCAAATTAACAACCATAACTTGAAATTAGAACCTTTGTGAGTCAACATACTAAAGTAATTTAAGGCATCATTGGCAATTCCAACATCACTCTACAAGATTTGAAGATTAAATTATTTTCTTTTGCCATTGTAGCAAATATACCCAACTACTTGGACTCAAATACTTGTATTGCAGAGTTGACTTGATTTCATCAAAGTTCTTAATGAACCAGCTTGTTCAGTAGTGTGAGACTTTGCACACTACCGCAGTGCAAATATAAAGATAAGTCACAGCATGTGAAAGGAGTGTGTTTCTTGTTCAAGTTCTTTTAAATCTGACTCAACTTTCTATCCATCTATTATCACTTACCAATATGTCTCCTTGTCATCTCTATGGTGGAATCCCTATTTACGTTTGAGAGGAGACCGAGACAAAACCTTTCTGAGCTGGAGGGATCTGTGAAACCATCAATGGTGAGGGAAGGTTGTGAGGCGTGGAATGCCTCCCCTACTCGCTGATTCATCTCGTAATAAGCTATGGAACACCAGAATGGTGGCTCGCAATACGACACTGGTTGTAAGTCTACATTGTGCAACAAAAATAAGTATGGTTCAACATTAATGAAATTTCTTTCAGAATTACTACCAACTTAAAAAACTTTTACCAATTGATTATCTCAATAAAGGTAAATTTTTATTCTTATACTGCATGGATGTACATGTACTGGGTGACTGTGACTTTTGATGAAATGTGCATAAATTGGCACACAAAAGTGATGTGTTACTCTACGGTACTTGGCTCAGGTGTTTTACATAATTTTAGTATGACCAGGAAACAATAATAACAACCAAGCATTTTGTTTACCTACAATAGTCCATCTGTATCATATAAATTGTCTGCCATCTATTTAACTGCACACGGCTACATTCCGAGGACGGTATTACTATATACTACTGTACAAAATGTCCAAATCAAGGGTTTAGCCAGGATTGCCTGTCCGTCCTGGTCTGGGAGGACACCAATGCATCACAGGACTAGGCAAATAACTAAGTACTATGTTGCCATACCAGACAAAAACTTTTTTTTAATCCAACTTATTGCCACAGATGTATTTTGATGATATAGTTATAAAATTTGTATGAATAGGATCCCAATTTCCAAATCAATAAGGCATTCCGAAGTAACAACTATTAATTAGCTCAATTTATTGTGCAGGTCATCAGAACTGATAATGAAATTGACCATTTTGTTTTAAATGGTAATGATGATTTTACCTTCAAACTGTTGTGTACATCTTTGTAAAATGTTCTATACTGAATAATATAGATCAACTTACCCAGAGTATCACTTGGGCTGGGAGACACTGCCGTACCTGAAAGTATTCATCAAAATTTAACAACATTGTTAATTCTTTTGTATTACTACAACTTCCATACTTAAGACATACTTGGACATAATGAAAGTACAGTAAGAAATAGGGAAACTGGGTAGCCCTTTACTGGGAAATACCAGGAAATATTGGGAAATTCCAAGAAATGAGGAAATTTAGAATACCCAGAATACATGAGATTAACTACCAGCCCTCGAATTAAGGATCTGAAGGGGCACGGCAACTTTTTTAGGGCAAGTTGATAATTGCCGTGGATTTTCACTGAAAAGACAAGGCAGCACAGCAATTTGTAATATTTCAAAAGGGCATCAAGGCAACTGTTGAAAATTTGAGAAGGGCACCAAGGCAATTTTTCAAAAGCGAATAGATGCATTACGGTCAGCTGAATTCGACACCAAAGTAAAATTCGACTCTCAACTTTACACTAAAACTAACATGATTGCTTAAACAAGAGCACCAATGGCGCTGTGGCTCTGTGCTTTTTTGAATGTGAAAGTAATTGCAGTCGAAGGTGCAACAGGTGAAATCATATACATTGTATGTGCCAGATCACACGCAATCATACATCTTGCTGGTTGGTAGCTATATCTTATTTGCAGAGCATAATACATCCATCAATAAGTTTCATATCCACATGAGGTTTTAGTAATTTGACCACAGATGACCCTGAGTGACCTTGGATGACCCCAAAATGACATTCCAAAAATTTGGCTTGAAATGTTGACTGTACCCACCAAGTTTCATGCCCATGCGAGTTTTAGTAACTTAACCTCAGATGACCCTGGGTGACCTCGGATGACCCGAAATGACCTTCCAAAAATTTGACTCTAAATGTTGACTGTACCCACAAAGTTTCATGCCCATACAACAGTTTTTAGTAATTTGACCTCAGATGACCCCTTGGTGACCTCAGATGACCCCAAAATAACCGTCTGAAAATTTGACTCTAAATGTTAAGTGTACCCACCAAGTTTCATGCCCATACAAGTTTTTAGTAATTTGACCTCAGGTGACCCCTTGGTGACCTTGGATGACCCCAAATGACCGTCCGATAATTTGACTCTAAATGTTGACTGTACCCACCAAGTTTCATGCCCATCGACAGTTTTAGTAATTTGACCTCAGATGACCCCTTGGTGACCTTGGATGACCCGAAATTACCTTCCAAACTTTGACTCATAATGTTAAGTGTATCCATCAAGTTTCATGCTCATACGACAGTTTTAGTAATTTGACCTCGGATGACCCCTAAGTGACCTCGGATGACCCCAAAATGACCGTCAGAAAATTTGACTCTAAATGTTAACTGTACCCACCAAGTTTCATGCCCATACGACAGTTTTTAGTAATTTGACCTTAGATGACCCCTGGATGACCTCGAGTGACCTTCACCCACTAACCAATACAAACTTGTTCTGTCTGGGGTCAAGATGCACCCGCCCACCAAGTTTGAAGAATGTGCGACCCCTAGTCTCCGAGAAAAAGGTTTTTGCATATTATGCATAAATTATGCAAATTAGGTAGGTAATTACCATATTTTGCGCTGAAAATCGAATCAGGTCGAGATCCTCTGGTCATGCTACCCCCACCACGTTTCATCATCATAGGGCTTAGCATTCTTACGGATCCCCAGAAACAGCTTCACAAGGCGGATTTCTTCAGATTTCCAACCATTTTGTAGAAGCGTTCCGCATAAATTATGCAACTTAACAACTAAATGCGCATACTTTTCGCCAAAAACTAATCAGGTGATCAGCAGGTGTGTATCATTCCTGTCACAAGGTTTCGTTACCATGCACCGCTATCAATTTGCGCTGATATTCGCATAAATTATGCAAATTAGCTATGTTAATTTGCATATTTTCACCGAAAACATACAATTACGGAGCAAACTTGGATACCCTTCCTCCCACCAAGTAGCGTCCCCATAGGTCTTACGGTTCCCCAGATACAGCTCCGGACAAACATTCGGACATCCCACCCCCACACATAGACGGAAATAGTGATTACTAAGTCCCATCCTGAACAAAGTTCAGAAATGAAATTTTATCAATTTGCGCTGATTTTTGCATAAATTAGCTATGTTAATTTGCATTATTTTTCACCGAAAACATACAATTACGAGCAAACTTAGATACCCTTCCTCCCACCAAGTAGCGTCCACGTACTGCGTAGGTCTTACAGTTTCCCAGATACAGCTCCAGACGGACACACGGACATCCACACCCCCAGACAGACAGAAATACTGAGGCGAGACAAAAAATGAAATTTTATAACAAATTTTTGTGACTTGAGATCATTTGCATTTTTTTGTAAACACCAAAACTGTTCTGTCCTGACATGTCTGTTGTGTCATGTGTGTTGAACCCGTCGAACAATCGTAAGTTCTGTTCGGATCTGGATCTGCCTGGTCTGGATGCTGTACTCCGATTAAGCAGGACTAGCCTACATCACATCAGTGTTTATTTCTGATAGATTTCACTTCATGATTTTTCTTCAATTTCATCACTTACGAAAGTACAAAAGTAGACAATCTAGTAGTCAGTATAACCTCGGAGCAGTTAGGTGTGAGACCTACGTTACATGGAATAGTAGTACATGGCTTCCGAATTTGGAACTTCACATGTTCAACTTGTCATGCCGGTCGAGTCCCGCGTTTACAACTAAAATCAAACCACTTCTATATTAAGTCCATCGCTGAATTTTACAAATAACTTAAATAAACATCTTTATATTTAATAAAAAAAATATTATGGTATGCTCGTAAATGCTTCGGAATGACATTTACCAGAAGCTGCCATGAGCTCAGAATGGTAAACAAACTAGCGTATTTTCACCTCGATTATGCACCGTAGCTCTCTGTGGTTGAGTTTGCAAGGTCAGTGGGTCAGTGAACTTAGTCTCCCTATATGCAGCCAGTTTGGTTACGCTCCCTCCACAAAAATGTTTGTGTGGAAGGGGCGGAACCAAACTGGCTGCTGTGGAGACTACTGCAAGAATCGATCAATCACACAAAACTGTTTGCTGATTGGTTCAGAAATGGTGATGTCATCAATCAAGAAAAACTAATCGATTTATTGGTTCAAAATAGCCTCATAGAAAAGTACGAAGTTTGTTGAGCATCGCAGCTTATCGGTAAAAAACGTGACCTTTAACAAAAAAATCGGCACAGTGCTTTAGTACTGCACTTGCATAAGCCAAATAGTCCCCCAGAAAAGTCATTTGTTCAGATTTATTCGGGATTTATTCAAGATTCAGACATGTTCTTGACTATTTTTGACATTCCTTACCTATCTCTTTATTTAAATTATAAAGAAATAGTGAAGAAAAGTTAAGAAGTAGTCAAATAATTTCTGATCTGAACTAAATCTTAAGAAATGTACCTCCATTGGTTTCCGTCTGTATTACGTATCTTAAATTATACAGACCAGAATAATCTCTAGCACACACAGGGAACCAAGATATAACTCGATTATCGTGACTATTTTGGTCTTTTTACCCAAAAATAATACTTTTATCGCCTGAATTTCAATAAAATCTGGAGTGCAATCGATTCAAAATAACTTAGCCAAACTTAGAAACGAAACTTAAGTCTTCATATCAGTCATTAAATGATCCTTAGCATAAAAACCAACAGCGTATTGTGGCCTGAAAATGAATGCTAGTTAGTTGCATGACAAAGGCACTGATAAGCTCCGCTCAGAGCCAAAAACCTGCTTTACAGTTTAATTTACTTAAATTTTGCGATCCCTAGTTCTGAGCTGCAAAACTGACTCGAAATGTAGCGATGAAACAGCTGTAACTTTGGTAATAATATTGATCAAATTCGCGGGATAAAAACTATTTCGTGCAAAACATATCTAGAGATGGGCTCACATGTACAAGATAAGACGATACCGGAAGGGTATCGCCATCGGCTTGCAATGGGAAGTCAATGTTTGATAATCGAGAGAACAATTGATTTGCCCAGCGCTCAGATTTTGTTCACGACACGAGGTCAAGGACGCTATAGTTACTAACAGCGTTTCTGATTGGTCGATAGTGCGTTGAAGGTATTTCTCTGACCAATCGAGAAAATGAAATCAGATTTCTAGTAACCAGATAATGTATAAGCCGATGTGATTGGCTGAATATGTAAGCTTACGTAGGGGTAATGAATATTAATTCACAACAAACTATTGTGTAGCCTATACTGTGATTGATAGCTGGGTTACGATGCTCAAAATAGCGATCGTGTTCAAGATTTTCGATTTAATTTTCCACAATTTTGCTGGGATTTAACCAGTACTTGTTAATGATTTTATAATGAAGGGGCAGGGCTGGCGGCTAGGGCACCCACGGCAACTTCATTTAGGGCACGGCAAGTGACTGCCGTCGGTAAAGGACATATTTTGAGGGCATTGCGGCAATTGGGGTGGGCACCCACGGCAATATGCCGTCGGTGCCGTGGGTTAATTCGAGGGCTGTTAACTACAGTAAACCAGGGTAACAGTTTCAATGCTCTTTTAAAGACTCAACAACTAACTAAATTTTTTTTTTGGTATGTGTGTATTTATCATTTTAGATAACTTCCTAGATTACCTGTCAATGGAATGATCTTTGGAAATGCATGCTAAAGGTAACTCCCTTGTATTTCCATATAATTCAAAATTGTCTTGGTGTTATGTGCAACATAATTTGTCACCCAACATTGAGTACACTATCCCGATAATAAGGGTGCATGTATTGAAGGCCAATTCAGTGATTTGCTCATCCGGACGATCGTAAAAATCATCAAAATTCAGATTTTGGTACCTTTGTCATTGTCATAGATGTGCTAACATAGCTCTGCAGTGGTTCAGCCGAAAGCTGTGTATTTAAGACAAATAAGACATTTTACACGAATCTGTAATTTAGATACTGACAGTATCTAAATTAGCTACATTCGTCAGTACTGCTGTTTTCATCCTTTTTTGCCAAATTTGTCATTTCAAAAATACCAAATGACAATTTGAATAACTTATCCTTCATTTTTTAGCAATTTATTAACAATTTTAAATTTGTTACACTTGCGCTGGGATCACTGAATGGGTCTTTAAGGTATTGGTTTTTTTTTAATCCAGGGAAGGCTCTAGACAAGTAGGTCTTTCTACATCATCATTGATTAGAAGAAGGCATGCTGAAGGGCAGAAAGTCATATCATGTAAATGACACGTTCTTGTGGTTGTATTCAATATCATTCATATCATTATTTCAGAAATAGGAATCTCTGCAGCTGTACCTTTTTCTTCACAAAGATCATCTCTATTAAATACTAGTAGACAGTTTGCTGCTGGTACACACTTTCCGCAATTACCATCCACATGTGCAGTGCTTAAGAAATATAAATGATTTTCCTTCAATCAACACAATATCACTTGCTTAAGTTGGCGGATTGTATATTTTTTTACACAGCCATTGTATTCATACACAGAATTTTAATTTTAAAAGCCTATACATGTACACAGGTCATAAAAATAAGTAGCTGCCTTTCTGGAAACTAAGAAGCAGAATTGGTAATTTTTTTTCTAGGAATTCAGCTTTTGTTTTAAAATATTACAAGGATTTAATTTAATTTTCTGGATACACCATTGCCTCAGGATGTACTAATTATTGCACTTAACTCAAACAAAGTGACAAATACAGCAATATTTTTGACAATTACAGTAATTTATTGCATTTTTATAAGTATCCCAATATATTTTCCTGTCACTTCTCAAGATTTTCTGGGAACTGTGCTCCAGTACTTTTCTATTTCTATGTCCTGCAGTTTTGATATCATTGCTGTGTTGGTCTCTTCCCAATGCATGCTCTCTTCCAAAATGCTGCTATGCCAACCACGTGCCAAGGGCCCAGGCACATTAAATAGAAATTAGAAAAATAAAATTTTGTTTGTATGTTGTTAATGTTATTTTATTTTACTCCCCCCCCCCAAAAAAAACCCAGTTAATAAAATATTAGTTGTCTAGTATACTGTGAAAGTACATTGTATTTGAATCTGACACATGATACATTTTTGTTGATACAGAAACATCTGCTCCATACATGTAAGTTCTAACATTACACCTAAACAAATTTTGCTTATTTTCTACCAATATTTACAGATACATCTAGGTAATACCTTTAAACTGTAACTAAGGCTGCTTACCGCACATGTATGTAACAAAGTGTGCAGACACAAAATATGAAGACATCAGATACAACATGCAACAAAAGCTGCCTTGTATAATTGCTAAAATTTGATTTTCTGTATTAAGAAATGTTTGTAATCAATCATATGGGAAGGTATTAATTAAAGTGAATGTTGGAATCATTATTATTAGAAGCCTACATGTCCATTCCGTCAGTCGGCATGACGTCACTTGTGATAGATTGCATCGTCACATTGGTTGTTTTTGGCCATTTCATCTCCCGCCCTCTGACATAAAGGGCAAGCTTAGTGTTGCACTTAATGGGGTTAATTACAAAACATGAAATAAAATATATAATATATGAAACAATTCCAAAAGTTTGATTTCTTATTTCAAAAATGTTCACATATTTTAGGGTCTCTTTTTCTTCAACAAATTTAATATATCGTTGTTGGACAGGAAAAACCTATGTACTTGTGGCCCTTGAACATGTTTAAAACAAAACTGCTAAGAGTTTACAAACGAGATTTGCTTTAAACATGTTCAGGGGCCAATGACACATAGGTTTTTTCTGCCCACCAACGATATATTTTTAGGTATGCTTTTGAAATCCCACCTACACATCCCCAATCCAAAATCAAGAACACCATCCCATGTCCATTCAGCAGAAGCAGTAAATAATACTCTTATAATACCAATATTGATAGGCTATGATAGCATATAACACACGGCAGCTAATATCATTTTGCACTGAACTCTCATATTCTGCTCATCAATTAATTAATACTTGACCTACTTTCCATTGTCATTGGCACACTTTCCAAAGGTTATATATATTGACCCAATTATATCTGTGTACATCTCAATGACTATATTAAATCATGTTTGCCCCATTGGTTTAAGCTTGTCAAATGACAACATTTGCTGGGTTCAATCATATTACACTCATCATTAAAGGTCTGGTGCCTGTGTCCTAATTATTGTATCCCATCATTCCATCGGTCATATTTGAGGTAGACAAACCATTTACATTTTCTTTTCATTTGGTGAATTTTTTTTATATGGGCTAGACAGAGAACGGTCCTGCAAATATGTCATAACTACGTCCATCAAGATCTTCACAGAAAAACAATGTGAAATGGAACTCCAGTCAGACAGCACAAGCAACTGAAGAATACAGTATTTTGTTGTTTTAAATACAGTACTGGATATGTGTGCTTAATGCAAAGAAATGGACGTCGTTTGATCATGAATTTAAGTAGCGTTTCAGCGAAATTGTCTGATTTTTTCACACCAGTACTTTCATCTTAAATATACAAATGTATATAAGTACTGAACTACTAATATTTGTTTGAAAAATGCTAAAACAGGATGTTAATATTTTTAGGGTGATTTGGTATTCACAGCTAATATCCGTCTGGGACTTCCAACTTGTATTCATGCTACTTGCTATGTAGCGGTGGGTGGGGGTAGGGGGGGCACAGTGGTGAAGCAGTCTAAGACTTCGACTCATAATTGCGAGGTAGCTCGAGGTTGTAGGTTCGAATCCCCAAGGTGTCACAACGTTCTGCTCCTCACCCCTATTGCATCTCTCCCATCTAGGTGTACTGGCTTTATTCAATGCTGGGAAGGTGACAGACTCTCTGTGGAGAAGGTGTACAGTAGCGATCCCCTTGCACCAACATTGTATGGAGGAGTCTGGCACCATCTCTGGCCCCAAGCCTGTGAATACAGGTTTGACTCCTTTTCCCTATTTGCTATGTATAAATCAACCACTAACTTTCCAAGCTTGATTCTATATTCCCAGTTCCCACTACATTTTCTTGTACTGTTGTATTTGATGTAATTTGGCTTTCCATCCCTAATAAGTAAAATTAATTCTGAACTCTTCACCCCAAAAATTGGAAGGTTGGCTTCTTTCATTTCAATGATTTAAATCACTAACTTGGCTGCAAGAATAACATTATTATTGAAATGCAAAATTACATACTTGGGAACTATCCAAAAATTAAGGCTTAGGCTGAAACAGTTTCCCTTTATTTGTCCCACTTTTACTTCAATTTTTGCATCTTCCTCAATCCATTTTGTTTGCAGTTCCAAAAAAAGTTCCTCAAAATAGATATCAAAAAACACCCACAAAAAATTACAATAAAAAAACCCCAACAAAATAAAAATATAAAACTTACTGCCACTCTGTGAGGTGTCCATGCTCTGTTCGTTATTTTCTCCATCTTCACTCATGTAGCCTGGTGGGGGTGTTTCTAGAAGATAAAACCAAAACCAGAAAACATTCAATGTTGATAAATATTTATGCATAGTTTTGAAGTATAAATAGACTCATATAGACTCTATTTTAATCGATTCCCTCTGCACTAAATAAAAGAGCATCAAATGAAGTTGTTCAATTTAAACAAGTAACATGATGATCTATGATATAATCATCCTACGGTCAGATCTACATCTGTTGTCTCAAGGCCTGGTAATTGCTTCACAGAACCTTGTATTACACAATGCAATATGCATGCGCTAATTATTATATTATATGCAATACGAAAATATGTAAACAAAGTAGCACAGACTTTTTCCCATCGCATTAAGAAATCTAAAATGGGAGCACCAATTAAGGCATTGCAACCAACTGAGAACCTCTGGAACCAATTGGGCATCACAGTGGTGTTTCTAGCAGTCAGTGAACAAGTCAATGTACTTTATTCTCTTATTATTACATCATCTGTACATACTAGTACGTTATACAAGAAACAAGTATGAACATTGTAAGTATGTAATACAACATGATGACCATGTATTGAGTGCCGCTACAAAT
This sequence comes from Amphiura filiformis, assembly GCF_039555335.1. Lineage (NCBI taxonomy): Eukaryota > Metazoa > Echinodermata > Ophiuroidea > Amphilepidida > Amphiuridae > Amphiura > Amphiura filiformis. The sequence goes on from NC_092628.1 coordinate 79,510,337, forward strand.
GAGGGCAGGGGGAACGATGTACTTTAATGGCAAAGTTTACTGACCTACAAACATGACCAACTATACGGTGGATGTCTAATCCTGTGGGCTATGTTCCATGACCTACAAACCTAGTTGATGGTATGCAGAAATAGGCATATACCTGATGCTAAAAATTCATTATAACTGGATGTAATTTCAACATAATAGTATAAATAAATTTGAGTGATGCTGAGGTTTCATCCATTACATAAACAACACCAAAAAAACAACACCATTTATTCGATACTCTGTTGCTTTAAATCACCTGTACACATAGGTGGTTTCTACATGTACAAAATGTGCCAGAAAACCATTACCCCTAACTGAAACCATGATTTTTTAGAAATGAAAAAAGAGAGAAGATGGACAAAGAAGTCATTTGGTACCCCCGGGACATCAACCTCAGACCCCATGTATGCCAAGCAGAAGATCAAAAGACCAGTAGCCACTTGTGTTTCGCTGGCCCGCCAGCGATTCTGTGGGTATGACTTAGGCTGAGTGCGTCATGGCATCAAGTGCGAAGCAAGCATGCGCAGTAGTTTTCCTAGTGAGATTTAAGGAGTTTTAGTTTTGTTAGGGTTAACGGTCGTCCAACAAAAAGATGTGTTGGTCAGTACAAGTGCCCCTGCTCTCTTGGCTTTTCCATTGTAAGTGCTAAATTGCACAAATATATACCAATGTATGATTTGGCATATGAGCTCATCCTCAATCCTCCAGAGAAGTGGGTGGGTTGGTAAAGCCCATTTGGGGTTTCCCCTTCTCTTCTTTTTCCATTCTTTTCATTTTTGCTCAATCATGAAAATAGTTTGTTGACAGCAATTTATAAGTGGTATTTTGGTATTTAGGGAAATCTCTAGCACACAATGACAACTTATTCCAGAACTGATAAGAGGTAGATGCTTATTTTGTTTTGAGGCTGGTCACCCGTTGACTCATGACCACCTCCAACTACTCACCAAATGTGTGCAACACATACGGGAGATAATAATTATCTAGAGCACAGGATACACACACATTTTGGGCTCCCAAAGCCCGTAAGTTGCAAGAGGTGGGCATGATATAGACAAATCCAACAAGCCAAGTGATAGTCAGAACTCATTTGGCCATTTGGGGGCCATTTGGGTCCCATCTGCACCATTACATTTGGTTCTTTCAAGACCACCCTCAACTCAAAATCTTACTATAATTCACCAGACTCTGTCTGTTTGTTTGTTTGTGTGTTTGTGTGTCTGTTTGCCTCTTTTCTCGGAGACCGGGGGTCGCACGTTCCTCAAACTTGGTGGGTGGGTGCAGCTTAGTATGAGGAAGAACGAGTTTATATTGGTTAGTGGGTCAAGGTCACCCAAGGTCATCCAGGGGTCAAATTTGACGGGTGGGTGCATCTTGACCCGGGACAGAACAAGTTTGTGTTGGTTAGTGGGTCAAGGTCATCTGAGGTCAAATTAGTAAAAACTATCGTATGGGCATGAAACTTGGTGGGTACAGTCAACTTTTATAGTCAAATTTTTGGAAGGTCATTTTGGGGTCATCCGGGTCACCCAGGGGTCATCTGAGGTCAAATTAGTAAAAAATGTCGTATGCGCATGAAACTTGGTCGGTACAGTCAACTTTTAGAGTCAAATTTTTGGATGGTCATTTTGGGGTCATCCAAGGTCAAATTAGTAAAAAATGTCGTATGCGCATGAAACTTGGTGGGTACAGTCAACTTTTAGAGTCAAATTTTGGATGGTCATTTTGGGGTCATCCAAGGTCAAATTAGTAAAAACTGTCTTATGGGTATAAAACTTGGTGAGTACAGTCACCATCAGCCAGATAATCGCGACAGCAGAGAACCGCCAAATACGGGTAACCGCCTAGTATGCATAATTTGCCAAAATGGGGGTAATGCACTGATCATTAAAGGCAGGGAAATGATGTTTGTAATTAGATCAGCTAATCTAAATAATAATGAAATAAGGTCATTTTAGTTACCCAAACTTGTTTTAGGATTACAATAAGGACTGGGACATGCTTTGTTTCACATTAGTGTTTATTGGATTAGGGTTTGGATAAAATAGGACAAAGGGCAGATTAAAATTACAAAGCTGCTAACTTCCCAGCAAACCTAAAAATGCTTAAAACATTAAACATGTTGTAAATGCATATAATGGATTTGGTCAAAACATTTTAATGTTGAGCTGGGTTATAAGGTTCATGAAAACATTTTAAAAATATTTTTGTTGTTGAAGAAACACTAAAAGAACATTTTAAAAATGTTGTCAAAATGTTATCGCAAAATATTTTTTTGGTAAACATTTTTGCAAGAATGATTTGCAACAGTTTTTCAAAAATGTTTTCTGAATGACAGTTCAAAAGTTTTGTACCCTAAACATTTTCTTCTGCAAAACACCTTGTGTTTACTAGGTTAACATTATAACATAGGCAATAAGTCTTCCATTATAATGTGATGCAATCAAGGGAAACGAGTCTGCTGTTGCTAATATTGATCTTGAGGTATTGGCAAAGAAAGCGTGAAAATTCTTTTATTATTCTTTTATTACTTCCATTTTTACAATGATTAATTCCGAAAAAAATTTAGGTAGGCTTAAAAATCACAGCGAAATGATGAATTATGCACTTAGGATCAATGACTTCTGGTTGAATTGGTTCACTTCTGGGTTTTGCGATGTCATTTTCGACCAATACCAATCGTGTGTGGACTGTGGTAATTAAGCTTATTTACACAAGATCTATTCTTATTCTTGTGTTGTAAGTTGCGAATTGTCTACTACAATTATACTTCCAGCTCTTTTGTGCTTTATCTGGACAGCTATGTGTATTCCCCATAGAGTACCGATTAGTAAAGACAGGATTTGCGAACATGCCACGCCAGATATATCAGGGGTGCACCTAAAGAACAGAAAATTTGTGTTGACTACACAGGGCGACCCGACATGAATACTAATATACAAATCGGAGCATTTTCTTGTTAATTATGTGGGCACCAATCCTATTGGCTAAAAAACAAGAAGAACGGTGAAGAACAATATGACCAAGCACATCATGGTTTAAAGTTGATAGATATCTCCCGAAATAGGATATGGAATGTATATTATACTACTTGGTTGTTTAGCTGCTTGATTTTGCAGAAGAAAATACTGAGAAAGCTGGGCCGGTAGCTTTACAATCTCACTGGCCGGGCCAGTAGAAAATAGAATTCCCAAGTCAGACCCTAACCACACATTGTCTTATTGATTGAGATAAATATAACTATTGAATCTTTTCAGAGGCCCATTCAAAGATGAAGTCATTATTTGATATGGTTTGAAAATATTGACCAAAGTGATTGTTTGACTTTACCAGGGATAGATTTTACCATTATTTCCAGACAGGCCGAGATGATAGGGCCCTTATATTGCACAACATTGACACCAGCTGAATGGGGAAAGTACTTTGCAAGGGGGAAATAACCTTCACTTACATTAATGTTTCACATTATACAAATTTTTCTTTGTGGCAACTTCTCCACTTCAATGCACATACTCTCAATCAACATTCAACAATTTCCTAAGCCTGGAACATTTAATAAAAGAACAGTAACCCTACTCGTGATCGATATCTCAGACCAGACGATACAACGGATACATATAAATTCTGTTTTGAGTTCACAATAACATGAATTCATGTTGTGCTAGTATACTATAGTAATGTCTGTTTTATCAAAGTCCCTGGGCCGTCAAGCCATCATCAACCAGAACCCTAGAGGGGCGTTTACCATATTTACACATTTTTGCGCTCGCTGCCAAGATTCAGTCAAATCTCGATCATAATACATCCCTTGGAATACATGACAAAAAAGCTATGTAACCCGCAACATGGATCACAGTATTTATACGCTTCACTTCACTGGGATATTTTTTGTACTATATCTCCCGATAGCTTCACAAAAGTTAATTTTATATCGAGTCTGCAAAACAAGTACATGTAGTCAACAAACAAGATGTATATTCTTGAATACAGCGTATATGCCCACGCAAAGTACATGAACATTATTATCACCGGCGCACACACACTAGTATATATATAAATACTCCACCGGTCGCCATAATACAATTCATAGAAGATGACAACAACACCAGTTACTTGGTCGTGCTGTAATACTTAGTGGCCCAGTGATTCTCCAATCGAAAGCATTACCTGATTTTCGTCTTTTCTTAATGTTAAGAATGGGCATGATTCCAAGTAGGTTGGAGGTTTGCAGGCATGTCCCCCAGATCTTTATTTCCTGTCCTCCTGACTTGTAGATAGCAAGAAATACATCTACCACACAGCAATGTTTATGCTGTTTGGCCTGTTTTCCTCGACTGGTCCACTCAGTTTATTATGTGCTGCTGGCCAGTTGAAATGCAGCCGCTTATCCTTTTTGCCCAGCACTGGCTAGCGAGCTTGCTCTATGATAATAATAATAATGGCAGTACATGCACTGCTCAATCGTATATGCTTTGCATGAATAGCCACTCAAGGCCCACCAACCAACCAACTAACAATTAAGTCATGTGACCATTCTTATAACCTCTGACCTCTGGGCTCACAGGGGTGTTATGAATATAGTGGTCGTGTTTACCTACAGCATAATACAAACATTGCACTGGCTGTACACTATTATTGGTTTTATATTTTGATGAAATAATCGGAGAAATACTATTAGAAAAAAAATCAATGCATCATTGTAGGAAGCCAAATTAACATAAAAAGAAGATCCGTCAAAATGAATGTGTGAATTAATTTCACCTATCTCTGCATATGATGATACCAGCTGCAAAAGAAGATAAATGCAATTTTCTTACTTTTTGATTTAGGGTCAACAACATCTGCACTATAATATTAAAGCTAGCTTTAAATTGACACACTACTTTAAAAATTCCAACATAAATTTTTTGAAACTATGATCAAAATTAGCACATAATTTTTCTACAATTTTTCAGGCGGTATAGGTACAGGTTTTTGAATAACATAATTTTGCTTTGACACCACATTTATAACACATTTAGAATTGTTTGTGAAGATTTCATGATTATGTGTTAATCCAATGGTGACATCAAAAATGGAAATATCGCATCCGCCTCCACCTGCAATTTTTGACCAGATAAGATTATTTATCCGATGGTCACAGGTTCAAATCCTGGATGGTCAGTGAAATGTTTTCACTGGCTGTCATTTATGTATGTGGAGACTTGTGTTAAAAACCTTTCTCAAGATTATTTATTTTTGTTTGACAAATCCACTATTTTTACCTGGACCTGTCGTAATTTTTTTCCAATTCTGAAATAATCAATCAATAAATCAATTGATTCAATCCTAGTTAAGGTGCATGCTCTTTAAATTTAGATGAGGGAAAAAAAGATTTTAGCTCATTTCTATAAAAGTGTGAACATCCTGTCTTCTACTAGAAAAATATTAAATCCCTTCGCCATTGTTTTTCAACTGGTATATTTTCAAAATAATTAGAATTCAAAGTAAACCACTTAAAAAAACTGTCACAGCTTTCATCTAGACCTTTTATTCCTGTGTATTCTTTGCATAAATCCCTATAGCTTCACAGTATAAATAGACACAATTAACAGAACTGAATTAAAATTTCCACTGTTACCTCATCTAAGGCTGTCTGGAAATAATGGTAAATGGGATGATTGAAATTGTGTCCATTATAATACTTTCCCATGAAATAATGGTATATAATTATGTGGATTTTGATTTTTTTTTGATTAAGAATTTAAATAGCCCATACAAAATATCTGAATACATAGCAATTTATATAATTCCTCTGAAATACTAATTCCTCCCCTTTCAATTTAATTTGTTGGTTATTGGTCAAATTATTATTTTGCAATCAGTAGATTAGAGAAAATTACACTAAAATCCCATTCCCATTACATGTAGTCACATCTGCAGTCCTTTAATTGAAATTAGTTAAGGACCTGCATGATTTATCATAAAGCTGCAGTCAGCTGAAGTATAACAAAATAGATATGATACTGTAGAATATAGATTTTTGTTGTTTATTAATGACTCATCAAAACATTTATTTCTAATTTCTGATGCAAATCACACAAAATGAGTTAGATGCAGCAAATTATTACATTGGTATTCAGCCAAAAGTCAAGTAAGTAATTTACTTGTCCTGGCCTTTGTTTTCTACTTTTTAAGCGGGGCAATGATGTTAATGTTCATATTTAATAGATGGCTGAAGTTTCATATATTCTGGGTTAGTCACAGACAAGTAAAACTTGACTTTTACTAAATTTTGACCTCTGTATGAACTTTGACTGTCCCTGATGCTGACTGAGGGCCGGTGAACCTATTTTCTTTTTGAAAAGCAAAAGCCATTGAAAAAAAACTTAGGACACACACACACACACAAAAAAAAAAAACTTAAACGGGCATTTGTCACTTGGTTACTGGACTAAAATTCCATATTTATTTGTTTTAATCTCATACCCATATAATCAGTGATCATTTGTGACCTGTTCCGACAAAACCAGGAACAAGTCGCATTATTGACATTTCATGATTTGAATCAAAATGTAAGCACTAGACAATAAGCTTTAAAATGATACCAAAATCATATAAATAGCATCAATGCTTTTCAAGATATGGATAATTTTATAAATGATACCTTGATATTTTTCCCAAATTGCTATTCTGAATAATGGGCCAATTAGTTTCCTGCCTTACACAGGATTGAATAGAGATTATCATAGTTCAACTGCTATTTATTGATTAAATAAACCTCTTTTTAGTAAGTACTTTCAAGGATTTGAAAGTCCACTTAGTCCCACAATCAAATACCATGAAATTTAGAATTCCAAAATTTCATTTTTTTATGGGAATGTCATCTTTAAAGGCCTATAACTCTAAAACATTTCTGGCAACTTGTCCAGGGTTTTTTTGGAGCTGGTCACATTTACATCTTGTGTTAATCATTGATTCTTATATTTTAGTGATTTTCACTTTATCCTATTTTGACTCAAACATTATGAAGCTTCATCCTTATAATTTTAACTTTGCTACAGAAGAGTATATGATAAAAGGTACTTTTTATAATAGCATCTAGAGGAACACACCTGCTCAGGTAATTCAGAATAAATAATTTTGCTGCATTTCTTACATTCATATCTCTTCAAATACATTCACATCTGTCAGATGAAATTCTATAAAATGTGTAAATCTATGACGGGTTACTTAATTGTGTATGTATCTGATGCATGGATCTGATACTATCGGTATTACAGTTTAAATGGCTCCCAAATATTAAAAAAATTCTTTACTTTTACACTGTGATGATGGCATTTTACATCAGTGGAAATTGGCAGTGAATGCCCTAAATCACCATCATCAATATTTACACAAAAGAAGTTGAGGTCAATTGCCTTTCAAAAGAGAGATGACTTTATCAATGCAGGAGTAGAAATTTGTTTCAGCTTGCGAGAATCCATTTGGATATTAACGAGAATCTAAAGACCCCCCCCCCCATTTAATACTTAGTGTGTAGGCTCAAAAAAATCTCTTAAAAGATTCATGCAAATCAGTTTAGGAGAATGATTCTGGTTGAATTTTTAAGCTTGCAATGCTGGGTATCAATATGCCTTGCTACCTAGGTTTGTTTGGAATTTAATTAGCACTGTTCAATTGAGGCTTGTTTCGTGGAAATCAACTTGCCCTGAAGGAAGACCAGGGATCATTTCACAATACGCATCAATAATAACAGAGCATCAATAGCTGTGTTCACATTGTCAGACGTACACTTGGCGGAACTTGATCAGCGCAAGTTGCTACCTAGGAGTAGTGGTAGGCACTGCCAGGAGTAGTGGCAGTTGGAACGGTGGTCAGCGTTAAGTTCCGCCAGGCGTACATCCTGACAATAGTCGGGAGTAGCGAGCTGGGTGTAATCTCCGCCAGGCGCAAGCTGCAATGTGAATGCTGCTATGCCTGGCACCCAGTGTAAATTTGACCTTTTACTGGACGGAACTAAGAATTACATAACACATGGTTGAAAAAGGTCACAGAAACACCGGAAGTGGTAGTCGATGTTTATGCTGAGCAGGAGTTGATTGTATGGTGGAACTGGACTGGTCAGCGTATTGCTAGGAGTAGGCTAAGTGTGGACATGTGGCTGGAGTAGGGGAAATATATGTGGAATTTTGATCAATGTTAGCGTAACTTTTACGCCGGGAGTAACTTAAAATGTGAACATGACTAATCTGAAGTTAAAATGTACCTCAGATCTACAATCATCAAAAAAATTAATGCTGGCTCACCTGAACCTATTTCTCTGCAATCTTAGTTTTCTGGGGAGGGGAGAATAGGTATATAATGAAGAATGAGGTACAGTTCACATCAGCCCATCTACCTACAATATGCATACACAAACACAGAAGTATTGCATAGGTATTACATCATTCTGATATTTCTACTCACACTGTACTTATACTACTAGTACGAAATATCATTTTAAGGTTGGCAATGGCTAACACGATATGGGGCAATCATCTGAGTGATTATAAATAAACGAGATTGGTGGGCTTATCAAGAATTAGGTCAATCTTAACCAAACCTCTTGGCTTGACCGCTGGTCAGTCAGTTGGCCTGAGTGAAAGAGCAAGTGAGAGAGTGAGTGAGCGAGCGAGAGGTAGGTAATCATAATAAGATGCCATAAATGAGCTAAAAGGCAATTTAAATAGAGTCATGCTGAAAGTAATACCTTAGGGTCAATTGGCAAAGGAAAAAGAGGCTGTTAAAAAGGTGACCAAATATCTGATGCCCTTGAAGATGATGACAAGATGATTTGACAACAATATCCAAAACAGCCAGGTAAAAACATGGCTGCCTCAAGTGCTCTCTGCTGGGTAATTGACCCATTTTCATTTGTTTGTACCTTGTTCAAACACTAAAATATGAAGATGTGCTTAGATGTCCTTCCCTTGGTCAAATTGAGAAATAAATTAAGGGATTTGGAATGAACGTTTTGAGCGTTTCGACAGTATTTTTTGTGGGACATGAGAGCACATCAGACATATCGAATTGCATTCTGAATACGAAGAATGGCTTTCTGATATCTAATAATTTTCATTTTTGAAATTCACGATATAATACAAATTTTATGACAAATTATTAAAATTTGATATTTTTCACATTTTTGATATATAACAGTCCTCAAGTAAATTTTATAAATCTAATGATATATTCTTAAAGTGTACCGTATTGTTTGTAATAAACGCTCCCCCTCTAATAAACGCCCCCTCCAATGTTTCTGTGAAAAATTGACAAAAATGCGAACATTTCCATGACATATCGTCAAACTTGCATCAGTCATGTCTGTCACGATCGCTAAATTGAATGGACAAAACCTATTATGACTCAACTCCCATCCATTTCATTGCCTAATTATGGTAGAATTTCACTAATTCCATGCACTTACAGGTGTAATTTTGTTGTATAGTGTAAATCCCTCCTTTTAATAGGAGCACCATCGGGAAATTGAACACGATTTTTAAGCTTTTATCACTGACAATTCACTTCCAATAAACGCCCCCCTTTTGGAAAAATGCAACGCCCCCGGGGCGTTTATTACAAACAATACGGTATGTAGCTGGGAGGAAAAGCCGACAATCAATTCAAAATTTTGACCTTTCATATTAAAGATATTGATTTTTTTCCCAAAAAGACCTAATTTTTTTTTTTTTTTTTGGGAAAAAAATCCATATCTTCAATACGAAATGTCAAAATTTTCAATTTATCGTCGGCTTTTCATCCAACCTACATACACTTTAAGTATAAATCATCAGATTTACAAAGTTTACTTCGAGTACTGTTAAATATCAAAAATATCAATTTTTAATTATTTGCCATAAAATGTGTATTACTTTGCAAATTTCAAAAATCAAAATTATTTGATATCAGAAGGACATTCTTCGTATTCAGAATGCAATTCGATATGTCTGATGTGCTCTAATGTCCCACAATAAATACTGTCCAAACGTTCATACCCCATCCCTTAAGCGGGACAAAAAAAAAAAAAAAAAATTCGGACAGGCGATTTAAGAAGTGCGATGGTGTGTCCTTTCATATTATGTCCTTTCATTTTTTTCATAGCGTGAAAGGACATAATAATATTATTTCCATTCATAGCCTGTCATGCCTGATGTGTTACCAATCGCATCCTGCGACCTGCATAGTGCGTATCACGCCCGTGTATCGCGTATTGCGCCCCTCATCATGTATGCATATAGCCCGTACATAGCAACAGCTATTATTTGCCTCGAAAAACTCAATTTTTTTACAGATTTTGAGGCCAGTTCTTGGCCGTTTTCAACCAAATATATTTTAAAGACATTCCCGTATATTCCTCAATCTCCCGTATAAATTTGGCAACATTTGTAGCGGAACTGACAGAGCCTTTCCATGGATTGGATATACAAACAAACAAACAAACAACTTTTCCTTATTTATAGTAAGATCAGTAAATTTTAGGCATGAGATGTGTTTCTTTAACCCTCTCCATGCGGGTGTCGACTGTAGACGACAAATTTCAATTTTTTGTAAAAACTCAAACATTTCAGAATTGTTAATATTCATGACCATATGTGATGCGATCAAGCAAAATCAGTCTGAACTCAGAAATATTGATTTTGAGATATAGCCATACAAAGGAAATATTTCCTTTTGTTTCAAATAGTTATCAATCATTACATGATAGTATTTAGGAGGCCGGTCAAATATTATTCAAAAGAAAAGATTGTTGATGACCAGCACTTTTGATGTCTACTACCAACAAATTAATACCATAAATATTCACCTAATGGCACACATGGGTCCCTTACCATAACTGGAATTTTAAGCACAAACTAAAAGTATCCTCCCATAAAATACCTCCAGTAAATAATGGCACGGACCCTTTAATTTTTGTCAGGATTTTCAGATAAAACACGCTCTCTATGTGAAATTTACCCCAAGGCAAAGGAGAGCCCATGTGCCCCATTAGGGCATCACTTCATTCCAGAATTGGTACATTTTATATTTCATCCCTTTCAGGAAGCAGGATGGACTGAAATATTTTGAACCTCTCTCACAGCCAGACCATAGAAAATAAGTTTACCTTTCTGGGAAACAATGAACAAATCAGAAATTGTCTGTTTCTTTTTAAGCTTTCTAGTTATAAAAATTGCATTTGGATGCACTCATTTTCATGAACCAAAATAAAGCGCGAATACAACCATTATTCTGACAATTGCATTAATTTATTGCATTTTATAATTTATTACAAGTCATGTCAATTTATTTAATGCAATTTCTCACGATTTTCTGGGAACTGCATTCCTACTTCCTGCTATTTTCTTTACCTTGCTCACAGCACTATATCCAATCTTTCATTGGCTAACCTGCCCGTGGAGAAACTATAGAGGGCTCCATCATATAAACATCACATTGTACTGTATCTCTCAACAAGGATTTCACCAATTGTCTTTTTAATGGAAATCACCTACAATAACAAAATTATCACAATCTTTACCAATTCGCCATCGAACCAATGCATTAGCCAGAGGGTGTCCAGGTGTCATTTGGACACCCTGTTTTCAATTTGGACACCCTAAAATTCTGATTTTTATAATGGAGTGAATAGGAAGTGGACATCCTAATTTCGAAGAATAAGGTATTTTTGACCATTTTGGACACACTAAAGACACCCCTCTGGCTAATGCCTTGCGTCAAAATGACGTCATAATCAGATTAACTACCATAGCAATGGATGAATACAATTTTTGAATAGATCGCCTTGCACTACTTGGCAGATTGCACTAATCACCTGTGTATGTCAGCAAACATAGATTGAATGCAATACCGCTCTCGTCAAAGATACTAATCTTACAGGTGCGAAAGATCAGCCATTCTTTGACATCTATGGTTCAATGTATCGGTACTGCAAGGCGATCTATTCAAAAATTGTATTCATCCATTGCTATGGCGGTTAATCAATTAACTACATCACTTGACGGCGAATAAACACTGGTCAAGTTCTAGAACATTTGAAAGCGATTGTAAAACCAATTTTCAAGAAGGGCACTATTGAATTATAGGCCCCTTTTCTTCTTTGTGCTGTAAAGGCCCTCAAACACATCGTCTTGCAGACCTTCCGTTTCTAAGGAGCGTGATCGCGTTAAGGACCGTCGATGTCAGGATTTAAAAAAAAATCGATATAATGGCCACTCAATATCGATAAAAATCGAGAAATCGATTTTCCTTCCAATTTTCATGATCTGAAAATTCAAGCGTCTATGCTTCAAAAATTGGAATACAAATGTACTTGCGAATTGTTATACCAGCGTCGGGTGTCAAATCACTCATGAAAAGATGTCCAGAGGCTTTAAATCCACAAAGAAACTCATGAAATGGAACAAAAATAACATGTTTTGCACTCATCAATTCTTTCAGCCATGATTTAATAGCGTCGGCCTTGTCATCTTGCAAGGGCCGCGCCATCTTGAAGAAAGATCAGAATTGCCAATTGTACAAAGATGCTGCCGAGACCTGTTTCCATTCATAAATTTTAGGGTATTTCCCGTTTTGTATTTACACATTTGACCTTTGACATCAAAATGTGAATATATTTTGCAATGAGCCAATCGTTCAAGAGAGCTTATCTAACAAAGTTTCTGATTGGTTGTGCATCTCCAAGCCATTCATAATGGCGTGCATGAGTTGTTGTAAGTGGGTGTGGCTAAGAAGCTTGATCACTTTAGAGTAAATACTTTGCTTTTGTTGTGTATATAAAAATATAGACGTAAAACCAAAGAAAAAAAAGAGACAAAAACATGTTATGGGCTTGTCTGATGAATAGTTTTATTAAACATTCACTTCAATTGAAAATTCAGATATGGGAAAAAAAAAACTTAGACCAGGGTCGGACTTTGAACAGAAGACATACATGGTCTCCCATCCAAGAACTGACCAAGCTCGACGTTGTTTAACTTTAATAATGTGACCGCGATTTCATTAACCATGCCATCACAATCTTCAAGATGCATACCGTGTTTTTGGATACTTGAATCTTTGATGGTGCCAGTTTAAAAAAAATAAAACAATTACTAAGTACTATATTGCGACATCACTCCCGGGACTTTCCCAGGCAAGCCGGGCTTCCCAAATAAGGAGTGATACACAGGCCGTCTTGCATGCACAGAACATGCACGTCGTTATGAATGAACTTAAAATGAATAATTATTGAGGAGTGATACAGGCCGTGCGCATGCACAGAATAAATGTAACATTTGAATAATTGTGGGAAAAAATATGATGTGATGCTTACCAGAAATATCAACTTTCTGGAATATTAAATGGCATTTCATGTTTGGAATCATTTTTAAAACAAAATTTTAAATGGCATTTCATGTTTGGAATCATTTTTAAAACAAAATTTAATTAGCAATGTGAATTGTTTGATAGGAAATAATTATTGTTGTACAGTGATTTACTACAAAATGTGGCCATTGTGGAAGTTATTTGGTAGTCGGCGAGGATTGAATGAGCCAGAAACATGAATGATGAAACATTTACAGTATTATTAAAAACTAGTCAATTAAATAATACCGCGGCCTGCCGGTCATGCTACAGGTGCGATTTCGATGGCGACTTTGACAATAATTCCAAATGATAAAACGAATGCAAGAGTTGTGAGAAGTGTTAGCGATATTTACCAATTCTGATGGTTGAACATTGGAAATGTAATATATACTTTCAACTATGGTAATGTAAAGCAACAATTATTGATTCCAGCGGTTTTTACATTTCAAAATGTGTCTCTTCTGGCGTAATCTCGGCGGCTAACATACTATATACGCCCAATTTTTCGATACTTTTTTTTCATTATCGGCAACTCTGATATATCGATTTTCTTCAGAAAGTGATATCGGCGATATTGATATTATTGGATAGTCAGTTTTTTTATTATTATCGATAGATCGACGGTCCTTAGATCGCGCTGGCGCTCCTAGAATGCTACTCAACTGACAAGCGGAGTGCTATCGGTAATGCTCCTTAAATTTCCAAGTAATTACAATTTCCTACCTGGTTAAAAATTATGGAAAATTAAATCGAAAATCTTGAACACAATCGCTATTTTGAGCATCGTAATCCCAGCTGTCAATCACAGTATACACAATAGTTTGTTGTGAATTAATATTCATTACCCCTACAAAGTGAGGTTTCAGCCAATCACATCGGCTTTTATAAATCATCTGGTTGCTAGAAATCTGACTTCATTCTTCCGATTGGTCAGAGAAATACCTGCAGCGTACTATCGACCAATCAGAAACACTGTTTGCCGAGGGCTGACAGTAAATTTCGCTGATCCCTCCTGTTCTTTTCTATGTCGATTTAACACACGATTCCCGCTGTTGTTTTGGTTCCACTTTAGCACCCCCGGTACACGCATGGAGGTCGCCATTTGAGGTTTTAGCACCCGGCTACCACGACTACGCGTTCAGCATCGCGCACAGTCAGCGTTCCCAACTGTCAATCATTAGGGGTCAAATCACCTCGAGCTTGACAACAATATCTGAATAGACTATCGCCAAGTCTTACGTGTATGCGCGAAATTTAGGTTAATTTTCGTGATTGAAACAGTATTTTTCTTGTATAAATCTTGGCCCGGATAGCGGGATTGTTGGTTGATTTAATGCATTTGATAAATTAAGTTCATGGATGCGCTAAAAAATTTAATTAAAAGTATTCAAAAACCTGTTCAACATTTGAAAAAAATGCACTGTAGCAGGCTTGAAAAAGTCTAACCGTGGATGCAGCAAGCCGCGATTTTTCATGACTTGAGCGCAGAGCATGGACGCGATATAGCTGGTAGAAATCGCGGTAGTGTTCCAGGCCTACTGCGATGGCAGGGTAATGGCGGCTTCCATACTTGAATTACTTTTATAACAAGCTGTCGCCAGCCTGCTGTTAGTATGTAACTAAGCTTCCTTGTGTTCATGGAAGTTCATCTGTGTTGGTATAAATCATGATTTTGATTTAAACTTTTGATCCAAACACAAGGAATTAATTCCTACCTCGGCATTTTCAGATGGTACTCTATCTTTCATCAGCGAGTGAGTGACTGTATCAGGTCGTGATTTTCTTGACCTTTGACCTGATAACAGACTCGTAGACTCCTGAAAGCTTGAAACGCTTCCTTGTGTTGTGAACAAAATGGCGACTCCAGGTGGTGCTGCCGTTGCGGGAGATGAAAAAAGACACCAGCAAGCTCAGATCATTGTATTTGTATACAAGTTTTATTGTTTTTATTTTATAAGTGTTACAGAATTATGAATAAACATGCAATCAACACAATGAAACAACATAATTGTATTACAAAGTACTTTTCCTTGGTTTACCATATACATAGGTGACCCTAATGTTTATCAACAAAGGCAAGAGACTGGTAATATCAATATGCTTAAGTGAACACAATGCAACCACTACACTGTTCAATAGCCTTATTGTGATGTGACGGGAGTTTTAAAAACATGAGCCCTGATCAAAATATGATGCGCAAGCATACTGCCAGGCAAAAAACAATGGAAATTGTGATGATGCGCACGCATACTGTCAGGCATTAACGTCAGAAGTCAACTCATCTATACTTCAGGCTGAAAAAAGCTTTGTATCAAATTGAGCTCCTAAGTCAACTCAGGAGAATGATTTTGAGTCATATGGAAAAGTACCTTAGCCCCACTCAACCCACACATTTTGGAACGGTCACCACTGCCTTGGCCGTTGGTGCCCTAAAAACTGGTTGTGATACCCGAGACAAACAACCAAATTAGTTGCCTGCGTGGCCGTGCCCTACTTCTACAGTGGCAATTTTCCATCACATTTTCAGTCTTTTAAACCTCAGAAAAGTACTTTCAAACACCATTTTTTGTCCAATATTTACGGAAAGTTGTGTGATTTTGGTGCTTTGGTTGGATTGATATGCCATCCGCAAAGGGCAGCAACATTCCTGATAAAAGTATCTGTATCATGAAGGCGCTTGCTGACATAGGTACCTTTTGATTGACATCAAGGACTTTTATTTGCTGTTTTTTAAAAGATAATTATATTGATGAATATGAATGGGTTGTGAGTCCTATTCAATTATGGTCAAATAGATTTTTGTTATGCATCAATGACATCTAAAGTCATATCCAATCCAGCATTCACCTCTTTGCTGATAACAGCATCATCACACCACATGAATGCAAAATCCTGCAACAAGATCTTTAGGCTCTGCAACTTACAGATATTGGTCCTGTGCATGGCTCATGAAATCCAACACCATGAAATCAAGATGGCACATGTGCCATCCTGATTATCATCCGCCAGATGAAACCAAGCAACTTACCAACATACCATCTTTGGGGAGGTTCTTCTTTCGAGTCAACCAGCATGATATTACATGTTATACCAGGATATAAGTATGTCATAGAGGCGTTTTTTCTGGCCACCATACAACTGTTTTCCAGACAACTTTCCCTATCTTGGTACTACCTTGTCACATGTTGCCCACATTGATGCTGAAACCAACACCAGAATTGCCACAGCTAGTGCTGCTTTGGGTGTCTATTATTAAGGCATGGAATAGGTTGGATATCAAAGTAGAAAACAAGCTTAAGGTTTATCAAGCTATTGTTCTACCAACTCTGCTGTATGGATGTGCAACTTAGCCATTATACCAACGCAATGCCAAGATATTGAACTGCTTCCATCCAAATTGTCTGAGAAAACTTCCTAAGATCAAGTGGCAAGACAAGATTCTAAACAATGAATGAAGTTCTCACACATTCAAACATGAAGAGTATTCACACACTGCTGAAGGAATACCAGCTTACATGGACTGTTCATGTGGTCAGAGTGCAAAAGGGCATCTTCACAAGAAGATTTAAAACATCACATCCAGACTGAGAAGTATTATTTCATTGTGTACTTCCGTCTGTATGGCCTTACACCTGTTTATGTACTTACTTATGTATCATACTCACAAGCTTTGTCTTACTTGTTTACCAGCATCCATTAGGTAAATTATGAACATCCATTGTTCTCAATTTACTGAATTTAGAAGAACCAACCACTCTTAATCATTTCACAACATCTCTGAAAACATTTTATTTGTGTTTTTTAAATAATTATCTTTCAAAACACATTTACTTGTTGCATAATGGCTGTGTGCCTTCTACTAAATTCATGGGGTGCATTTCCCTAGCACTCCAACCCAACAAAACTCGATCATATATGGTTTACACGTTAGTTACGATGGCAGAAATTTGGACAGAACAGTTTTTTCCATCAAGGAACTCCGTAAAAAACGTTTTTGTTAAATCCCCATTTTAGATAGGAATAGAAGTAACAGTACACTTTGTGTATTGTGTATTTTCCCTCCTCAGTGAAGGCTCAGAGAGTCAATACAGTGTTATGACCCTTTGGTGTTCCTTGTCTCCATATTGTTTCTGTGACAACTTACCTGGTGGGAGAAGATTCTGAGGTTCCATTCCAACAGGATAGTTGGCATTGTCTGGGACGGTGTTGTTGAGGTCATCAAGGGGTGGCATTACTGAAGGAACTTCTGTGTTTCTGGGGACCAATACTGGTGGCAAAACTGGTGAAATAAACAAGAGAATATTTCATCAAAATAATTTTACAATAGGTATCAATCATGCTTAGGCTTTAGAAAAAGGTTTGGCTTGGAAGAAATTAGTTGTGGAGTACCGGTACTCGTGACAAAACATTTGAAATTATAAGATGCAAACTGGCCAATGTAGAAAGTATAAATACAGTGAATAGAATTTAATTGAGAAGTCATCAATTCCAGACAAGCAAAGTGCTTTTTGTTAACCTTATCCCTGGGGAAAAAAGGGATTATTCCTCCTGTTTTCTAGACTAGCACTTTGTTGTTAAGGCAACATCCAATAAAACAAACAATAGGACTGAAAATGTTTAATCCATTGTTTTCCTTGCATCTAGTTCAGATTAAATCTGTCTGTACTACAGATTGGAGCATTATAGACAAGTATAATATAACCCGATAATTATGGAAGTAGTTTAAATCATATAATTTTAAGGTGGTACTACACCGGTACACCCCTTGATAAATTTGTGACTATTTCTGCATTTTTCTCAAAAAATAATAACACACTGGTAACAAAAGTTATGTATATCATAGGGGCAAGGAATCCAATTACTACACTGGAATTTCAGCGACTCAAAACAAGCGGTACATTATTTATGATAAGAAAAGAGGAACCGCTAGAATGCACCTTGTTTCTTAACATATATGCCTATAATGAACCACTTGTCTTGAATCACTGAAATTTTTTGGAAGTAATTGGATTCCTTGCCCTATAATATACATAACTTTTGTTACCAGTGTGTAATTATTTTTTGAGAAAAATGCAAAATTAGTCACAAAATTTATCAGGGGTGTAGTACCACCTTAAAGTTGAATTGAAAATATTCATGTAATCCATAGGAATGGTTTTAACACAGCAAGTTAAAATGGGTTTAAATTTGGATAAGCTTGAATCAAGAAGGTAGATATTATTTTTACCATGGCATATCGATATGCATATCTTATTTGTCCTTTGAAGGTTTTAATGTTTATAGTTCATTGGGCTTTCTCGGGGCAGTGATGCCAGTACATGCTCCAGTGGGTGCAGAATTACATTGTGTGTATTGACTCAAAAGGACTGGCATGTTTACCTGCCTGATCAAAGGTGACGTATATGTACACACAAAAAGTGTGACAATGAACTGACGTCACTGCTTCAAAGAAGCCAAATGGACTATAAATATGGTATTTTGCATGTTGATGGCCCTCGCATCTCGCATGGTAGGGCGAGATGGCCGAACGGTTAAGGCGTTGCGCTGTCGGCCGGGAGATACCATCGATGAGAATTCGAGCCTTGGGCTTGCCTTAGGTGAAAATTCTCCTCCGTCCCAAAAAGTTCCTATATGGTCGGGAATCCTTCAATTAAGTTCAGTTTCATCACAGAATTTAATTGTAGAATAATTTCTTCTCGCCCCCATACACTGCTTAGCACGTGCAGATATAGGTAGTGTGTGTGCGATGTCCCATGGTTCGGAAGTCACATAAAGCCGTTGGTCCCATGTTCAGGATTCATCCCTGTGCACGTTGAAGTGTCAGAGTTATTCGAAAGAGAAGGGGATCATCCCCGGTTCTAATATCTGCACTCAGTCCTATAGGTTCCTGGATAAGTTGGCATTTAATAGTACAGCTAAGTCTGAATCTGCCGGCTCAACCAAGAAAGAAGAAGAAAAAAGAAGTAGAAGAAGCATTTGCTTCATAGAAGATAGAATCTCTCATGTGCAATGAAGTGTCTTATGTATGCTGATGTACTTTTAATCACCAAATACACTGCTTGGTTGTTTGAATTTTGCCTGCTTGATATTCAGGAGCTGGTTGGTTAGTTTTGCCTGCAGTGTAGTTTACAAGGAACTACAAGTAGCATCACTAGCAACTGCTGATCATGCAGACATAATTGCTGCAATTGCTAAAATGATACAACCATAAATGTGTACATCCCAAAAGGATGCGTTTGTCGCCTGCTACATGTCTCTTTTTACACAATAGCTAGGAATAAATGATATCTGACTTATCTCCAGTGGAGGTCACTTCAAATTATCCCCAAGTCACATGGTTTGGGAATACAGGGAACACTCCTAAACCATGTGACCTAGGGAAGATTTGAAGCACCTCCACTTGAGATGAGTCTGGTATTTATTCCTATTGTAGCTATTTTGTAAAAATAAACACACATAACAGCGGACAAGTGAATCCTTTTGATATGGATACACACAAATATGCCACACTCTGTCTGGGAACAAGTATGAAGTAAATTTATGCTCTCGATCCAAGTGAAATGCTGCAATCAATTACACATGACAAATGAATGCATTTTAGCATTCTGTGAATCACAAGTAATGCGATAGCATCCAAACAGGTGAGTTGGTGAGAGTGAAATTACTTCATACTTAACATACAACAGGTTCAGTGGCCAAGTTCAAGGCTAGTACATCGTCCAACATCATCGGTGCATTTTTCTGTTATATTCTGCAACTTCAATTTCTCTGCTGACATTTTCTGCCTTGTTTGTGGCTTTGTATTTCTTCAACATTTTCTCCCAGAGGCAGGAAAATGCTGTGGGGAAATCAATGCAGTTTGTTGCTACAGGAAAATGCACCAATAAGTTGAACTATCTACTGGCCACACATACGTACCCGGAGTCTCTACCCTTGTGTAGTGATATGGATTGACGCACACCTCATCCTTTTTCAAATGAAATGCATATTCACAGTTGTCCACCTGCTTCAGCTCATGGTGACTCTGAAGATCTGGCCAACGCCACAACCTGCAGTATATGACGTGTGGCAACCCTTTACGATGTGATACTTGGAGACGACCATCCAGAGACCTGTTGGATAAAACAATAATTATTGAAATAAACAGAAAGTTAGTTTACTTCACTGATCTACTTGTATTGTATTGATACAGAATACACTATTCAAGATTATGAATGAAAAATAGAATATGAGCATGCATACAAATTGGATGTGATTATTTATCACACATTTCCTTGAAGAAAATTACTAAGTTTAGTTAAGAAGTGGATGTCATGCACATAGGAATGTAGCGATATAAATTATTGTATACATACATTTGCGTACGTGCTGAGTGAGCACAGCAACAGGTTGCTGACAAACACAAGCACTCCGTATCAAACCCCTTATTAACTAAAACTTGTAAGTAGTGTTTCCTCAATTTGGTAAATACAAAGTTAAAAATAAAAACAAACCATATTCCATAAATAAATCTATGCTTCATAAATGTACCAGATGCACTAATCAAACATTAGCTGCATCAATGATGTACAAAATGATCATAAACAACTGAACTCATGAGAAAATTCAGAACTTTTTCATAGCTTATAATAAGGACACAAGTTTTAATCCTTGCTCTAAATTCAGTAATTTGTATAATGCATTAAAATCCACAGGAAATCTTGTTCAATCGCATGCATCATAACAACTTTTTCCTGTTTTTCACACATAATTAATTCCAAATACGATTTTTATCAAAACAACTCTGTTCTATGGGGAATAAAACAATATTGATGTTTTAAAACCGATTAAATACATTTTCTTTCAACTAAAGGAGTTGAGGAAAAATCGCATTTAATAATTAAAATGTAATCAATTTCCTAATTTTTCAAAGTTCCAAATGCGGTGATCATAGAGCACATAGAAGAAGCAAAGCCTCCACCCCTTCTACGCACTAGATGACCACTGGTCTTGTGGTCATGACTGTTGAACAGCCAATCAGCAGCGTAATTGTTTCTTACTTCTCCGTCCTCGTATGTACATTTGATGCACAGAAAATAACTCTGAAGAACTAGAAAATTTTGTTTACGTAAATGCATTTTCTTAAAATTATTTCAGCAAAAACAACTCCTCTAGATGCAGGTTAAGAATTGCCACCTTTCATTTATTCTGTTACATTTGTTTGTTTGTGGGGGTGCTTTTTTCATCTTTAAAGGTACATGCTTCAAACAACTCCCTTATATGTGCTTCTCAACGTATAAAACACACACTTTCTTTACATCTAGACACACATATATTAACACCCCTACAAACACACACCTACCCACACACACACACACACCAGAAATTAACTGTCACACTCTTTCTTTCATTATTGTTAAAATGTCAACATGTTTCATCCTTTTACATTTTAAAAAGTATTACATGAACACAGAAATCATGCATTCCATCTATGTATATCCTTTTCATGCATAGCAGACATGGTATGCATTACAAAACATGCATTCAAGTGCAAAGTGCACTTGCTAAAACTAAAGTGACAATATTGGCACACACAAAAATGCTAATCTTTGTGATGACCTCATACAGAAGTAACTGAACACATCAAAGAACATAACGATGAGCTGATTATTTATTTTAATCAGTGATGTAAATGAATATCATCCCATTTCTCTTCCCTGACACTAACAGGTACTAACATAAAATCAATGGTTCCAACATCCCTACACAGAATTTAATCTTACCTACCATTAGTGGCTATTTTATACTAATAAGTCAAAGGTTGAATTTGGTCCTCTTTCATTAGTCACTCAAACTTTGCATCTATGCAATGGAGTACCCAAATATTAATGTTCCAAATTTTTCTGAGCTTTGTGAATAATCACATTATCAACTACCTTGACAAACAGAATACTACTATATCTGTTTAGGGAGTGTTCATAAATACTATAGTGGGGGACTGGGCACTGGAAATTTTCAGAGTCAAAACTTTTTGCCCCCCCCCCCCCTCGAGAGAAACTGAAACTTTTTGGACCCCCCCTACCTTCATAATGCCCGGCCCACTCCCCCACCAAAGTATTTATGAACACTCCCTTAGTACTTTTTCAAATTTTGCCTGGGCATTGCTATACAAACAACCTGTCCTACTTCTGAACTAAGACCAGACAGACAGTTAGATTTGGATACCCTTCGGATATTTACGAAGAGTGTACAATGTGCATGCATGATGTATGCCTGTTGGGCCAATTCATCATTGACTATGTGACCACATGATCAAATGTTCTAAACGTTGCATAAAAAGACATACATGTATTTGCAAGTCCGATTGCAAATATGTAATTGTTGGCAATTCTCTTAACAAAAAAGACAAAACTGTTTTTGAGAACCTTTCTGTTCATATAGTAATATAGAATATCTCCACACCCTTAATACTAACCTAAAACCCTTATTTCTACCCTAACCCTGACAAAACCCTATCCTAAACCTTAACTCTTAAGCACAAGGTGGAGGAGTTCAGTATGTATTTGTAATATACCGTTTATAAAAATGTTCTTTTGCTCCTTCTTCACTATTTTGCCTCATTTTGTCCAGTTTAACTTATTTTGCATGCATTTAAAAACTTCACACCGTTTGGCAAAAACGAAATAAAAACTAAAGTGTGGTCAGTGACAATTCTACCTGGATGTATTATGTGGCCAATGGGCTTCTGAACCTCAAGCAAAGCACTTGATTGTTTTTACTCATTTTGCTCATACAAATGTAACTACGAATAAAACCACAATTCACCACAGCATTTACAAGTCATGTTGTTTACCCGGAATTTGATCTACAGACATGGCCAGTTGCTTGAGTTAATCCCAAAACATATCAATTTAATTAGTAACATATCATATTATGTTCTTTGCAAAGTCGGTCCACACGTGTCAAATATTAATATTATTTAGTTATCTTGTCCTGTGTAACATTGAATCCATGGCGAAAACACAACCTTGTGGCAATTCCTGTTTGTTCAATTTTCTGTCCCTTCTTAGGCCTTTAGGCTTATGTAGGCGTAAACCGCTGGTGTTCAATTGTCTGTATTACGAGGCCATTCTCTAAATTACACAAAACAAGCAGCCTTACTGCTTTACATTTTAGCCAAATTAATACAAGAAATAAACATGCTATTTTTATATAAGGCTAACTCCATGAAGTTGGGGCACAAAGTGTGACATAAGGGTCAAAATTTCAAAATGACTTAATTCTAAATGTAATGTGTGTTTTAGTTACTTCAACTATCATACTTCAACAAAAAAGTGATCTTTTTACATTGGAAAGTACAGAATTTCTGTGGAAGTGCTTTGTTGTTCAGTAGTCGAGGCAAATATCACGATGCTACATGGACACCATTTTATACTAGCTCTCTCTATTTTAAACATACTGTCCATAACATGTCTTAATAAAATACTTTTTTATGATGTCCTACCATGGCAAAATCGCATAATATTACCAATTACACTATCTTAAATCAGAAACAAAAGTTATGAGGCATCAAAAATGAAGGATGACAGGTAAATCTATTCAAAATTATGTTTGATTTCTTTTTGTATCTAAAATTCACAAGGAATATATTTGCAGCTACCTAGGATGGTTCAGAAAGTATTAGATTCACAGCTGGTAGTTTATTTTAAAACTAGAAGTAAAAAAAAACTTGCCTTTGTTGCAAAAATTCAACATAATTCTACCGATGCTACTTGGACACCGTGTCCTGTAGAATTGGTAGGATTGTGAGTTTTGCACAAGAAGTAATCATACTTTGTGGTAAAGTTATTTAAAAATTATATTTGGGCCTACGGACATTAAAAGTTGTAGAAAAAATAAAACAAGGATACCTAAAAAACTGGTGAATACATAAAACTGACAAAACTGTGTACCGATGCTACATGGACACCGTGTCTGATAGTGCATAAAAATTTGTATTGAACACATAAATATTTTACAATGTTTGCCTGCCCTCAAAAGTTAATATGTTTAGTTGTTTGTCATCTAGTTTCAAAATATAAGAAGAAATTACATAAATTTTAACTGTTTGCTTCCCAATGCTATACTTTGATCACGATGCTACATCCCGATGCTACATGGACACCGCACCATTTTTTCAAAATATTTACTCTTTGGTAAAATGGCAGCTCCTCAAATCAAGTTCCCTTGAAAACCCCTACCCAGTCACATCTTAAAATAAGTCCATTCATGTCAGTATGTGTACTGACCTTGCTGTAAGCAAGTATAATGGTTTGAAATCTCCCGATGCTACACGTGGACACCACGGTGACATTTTCTCATGAAATTTTAAAACGACTGAGAGCTTAGGCACAAATGCTGGTCAAATTTCCTATAAACACGTTTACATCAATAAAAACACAAAACAAATTGATTTGAATGATACATGTATGTGCTGTGGGTGAGCTGTTATACCGATGCTACACTTATTTTTCTGGACACCGCGTGTAGCATCGGGAAGCTCATTTTTGACATCCCATAAATTTTAATTGACTGGTTTCTGTTTTGTTTAAATGTACTTTTTAGTTACTACCAACATTAATTCATGTAATATTATGTAAAACTGTGACTGTTTGATGTTACAATTGAAATTATTTGTATTCCGCATACTTGCTTTTTCTATGTCACGTTTTTTGCCCTAAAAAGTGCTGGACACCAACCACTTAATGGCCCGTAAAAATAAAAATATAAAAGGTACAATTTTCAAGTAACTTTTACATGAAAGTTAAACATCATATCTATTTAGAAAATATCAACTGAGGAGAAAAGGTTCATATAAGAAATATTAAACTGCATTTATACTATAAAATTGTCCCAATTTGTAATGTGTCCCAACTTCATGGAATAAGCCATAAAACATTCTATTTCTGTAAATGAAGAGACTTATTTTGTGCAATTGGATCTGTCTGAGAAAGACACTGTAGAAAAACAGTTTTAGATGGTCCCAAATGTTACAAGCTTCATTTGAATCCTACTGATACATTGTCTGTCTAACCATGGAGGTATATAAATAAATGGAGAATGATCGCCAGAATTCTAATCTCCTAAGTGGAGATTATCCCGTTACCTCTATTCAATGAGTCACCAAACTTGAATTGACCAGCCACTTCAGCCAAGCTATTCATCTCCACGATGGTTATAAGCCTCTACCATGGTTCATTGATTGTCACTCCCAAAATTTCCTCATAGGAATTGACCCTGCATTGACCCGTGCGGAAGCCTTGTAAAAGAGACTGTATAATGACGTCAGCTAGTCAATCAGCTAGTTCAAAGTCACCAGTTTTGATAGCTTATAGTTTCAATGTATGATCGTGCGAAAACCCAAGAAATTCGGATGTTCTGTTCTCAAGTTATGAAACTGTTTTCTACACTAGTTGTGCCGTAACTTGACAAATATACTTAGTTTTCATGTTCATATATCAAGCTTTTAAGGGGTCTGAGGGAGTTCAAATATAGTGCAAATGAAAGCAAAACGTTTTTACCTTCCGATTGTGAAACAATTATGTTGGGCCAATTTGGGCCATTTGAGTTCTGAAGCGAGCAAAATTTACCGAAGTACTTGAATTCAAGCAAAAGTGATGATCAGACAATCTTTTCTAGAGAGAAATTGATTTACATAATGTATTATAGGCCCTATATACTTTGTTTAAACAGTTTCTCATAGTTTAGTGTATGATAATCGTGATTTTGGTTGAAGCTTCGGGTCAAATTGATTGAGTGCCATGACGGATATGTCATGTTATTTTTTAAACTTTTAATTCTGTAGGCCTATTGTCATGAAATCGTATAGGCCGCCTAAATCATCATCATTAAACTTCTCATTGTATAATAAATAATTATCAGTATTTAGGCCTAAATGATTATTAATATTATTAGGAGGCTATCATTTTCTTTGGAGGGAGGGGTTCCAAATATACGGGGGGGGGGGGTGGGGGCCATAACTTTTTGGGAAAAAAAGTCATAATTCAATTTTTCATGACCAAAATGTAGGGAGTCACAAGATGACACCAGATAAGGTGTAAAAAAAATAAAAAAGACTGATTTCTTGATGCAATTTAAGCACTCAATTTTTGGCGAAAATGAGATTTTGATATCAAAATTTTATGAAACATGAGCACTTAATTTCCAATAAGTATAAACTTCATTTTACCCCATTGAAATCAATGGCCAGTGAAACAGACTTCACAATGTAATCAGCTTAGCATAATCAATATAAACCTGAAATTGCCTATTCAACAATAAATCAATAATTGGTCATAACCAACGTAGTACAAAAGAGGCTTGGCTGGATCATTCTCCATTTATTTATATACCTCCATGGTCTAACCATCTGCACTTTCACAGGTGATTATCTCACATGCAAAAATGTGTTTATAAATTTTTGCACAATGAGAGAATTCAGGAACCATGTACCTGCTCTGAAGAAATAAACATTAAATCTTTCCTTG
Source organism: Amphiura filiformis (assembly GCF_039555335.1). Lineage (NCBI taxonomy): Eukaryota > Metazoa > Echinodermata > Ophiuroidea > Amphilepidida > Amphiuridae > Amphiura > Amphiura filiformis. The sequence continues at coordinate 79,537,240 of NC_092628.1, forward strand.
CATTTCATAAACCAAATTAGTTTTAGCTTACTGAAATTGTCAGTAAATTTACTTAGAAACATGTGGTGAGTCTGAAATGTTCACATGTGCGTGTTGCACATGGTGATATCTTAGTTCATTGTTATGTTATCTCTCATAATGTACTTTGAATGTAATATTAGGGTAGATAATTCATGAGATGAGTTATTACAAGCTATGTACATCACATACATTTAGCTCTTATTTAGACACCAGCCATGTAAACGCATATAAAACAAAACCCCTGAATGAGAGCAACATGGCACATGATGGCAGTGGTTAAGGCAACCTACATGTATGTAGGATCATTTTTGGTAGCATTTCTTTTTACCTTATTTTCATCATCTCTTTTGAAGTAACAAAGACAAGCTATGAAAGGCTCAGTGATGAAAGCATATATTTTTGAAAGGAATGTCTCCTCTTCCAGATTTACATGTATGCAACATTGAATCCTTTGAAATGACCAGTGTTTGGATTTGTATGACCAGGGGTCCATTTCACTTAACTTTTAACCTTCGTAACTCACGTAATCGTTCGTAAAGTTACGAATACCCAAAACTAGACGTAACTTTACGAAGGGTCCTTGTAGTAAATCCATATTACTTACGAAGGATCTGAACGTAAGCTAAGTGAAATGGAACTAACAAATCGTCGTAAGTTACAGAAAATGGATCTACTACAATTGTAAATTGTTGTTTTAGTGTGCATTTGCATGTAACATTCGCATATGACATTTAAACCCACAATGATGTATGTTCCTGTATTGTATTCGTATTATGCGGGCTTTGGATGTCGACATTTTCCCATGATGCACTGCGTAATTTGGTATTGTGAAACACAAGAATTGAGACTGATTTGAGGGACTTGGAAGGTGTACTCCAGGTTACCATTACTATATCCCTTGTATTTTTAAGGTTGGAAACAGACAAACAAACAGAAAGGGTCCTACATTTGAGGGTGGCTGTTCATCTGCTTTTAAAAATTATATACATAATTATGCCAAAACGGCACATTGAGACAAGGTGTGACAGTGACGCCAAAATCTCACACTGAAATGGGCCTTAGCGTCACCAACATCTTTTGATTTATTTAAATTTGAAATACAAAGTGCAGTGAAAAACAAGTCCAGAAGCGATTCTATGGCCCTAGTGTTACCTGTGTGGTTGAGGTACAAAACCGCACTTTATGCTACAAAAGGCGATCCCCTAATTTGTTGCTATTTTGAGTTAATCCCGACTCTTTTCTGGCATGGTTCCATGATACACAAGTCTGACCCCTGAAAGAGTAGTCCAAATGCTGATTCCAACTTCAACAGAAGTACACAAATCCTATATAATTCATGTAGACATTGTACAGAGGCTGTAATTTTAATGTTTAACAAGTCACAATCAAACCTGTGGTAAAAAGTGGAAATCGGGGAGCTCCTTTCCACAACATTTCTAAAGCAATTGGAAGGCAATTCACTTTCCCTGCCAGAGAGACACAAAAAGAAATTCATAAACTAGTTGCATTCTTTGAAAGGAATTTGGTTCTACAATCCCCGAAATATGTCTTGAAACATTAAAGCGTCTTTAGGGGAAAATAAGTCCTCCACTCCCCCATGCAATGTTGAAACATGCAAATGTGTTCAGCGTGTCTCCAAAGTGTCGCAACATTGAATGATGGGGGTGGGGAAGGAAAAGTGTTAATTGATGGCCCAGCTTTCTTCTAATTCCAAATATTGAACATTTTATCCACATTAAAAATACACTTTTGATTTCATTCAAGATGCCTAAAGCGTTTCAAGGACATTTTTCGGGGATTGTAGATACTTCTTATAAAAATAAAAATTATAATTTTGTTTTATGCAAAACAAAACAAAAATCCTATACCCACTGACATAAGTTTGAAATGATACTGGGGGCTGGCTTAATGGCTGATTGTACCAAGTTGACTGTCTTGATTTCTAATCATAATATTAGCTCTAATGGAATATACTGTAATTAGCAACTGCATAATTAACTGGTGTCTGGATGGATGCATGAACCAGTGTTTATAATTATCTACATGTGACGTGCGTAGGCCTATATCACTTGGTTCCACATAATTATATATACGGTTATGTGTCATAAGTTGGGACCCCTTTCTGTAACACATGGGAAATTTTGGAAAATACAATGGCTTTCATCTTGCAGCTACAGAAACATCTTACTTGATGAGGCTTGTTTTCCTGAGCATTTTGACACATTTTTAATGAAAATTGGCCAAGAAATGAGCTGGTGCTGGCCAAAATACCATTTTCAGGAAGGGGGTCTCAAAGATATATATTTGTAATAAAATGATGTTAATTTCTTATTTTGGTGTCTATCTATATGTATTTATTTATTTATTTATTCTTTCTTTATCCAGGGTAATCTCTTCAGTATCTTGTACTGATCTCCAAGAAGGCCCTGCACTTAATTACAAAATCTACAATAGTTAATAAATAACATGATAATCAAAACAAAGCTTAACTTATTTTATTTAATAATAATAATAATACATGGGATTTATAAAGCGCCCTACGATGTAAAAAAAACAGCCTCAAGGCGCCGCACAGAATCTTAAAACTACATACACTAATACAAAATCAACTAGGGCCTACATGTTGAACAAAATAGTATACATGAAAAATAATCATGATAAAGCTCATTAAACACACCTTAATATATATACTAAAACATACAATAATGTACAAGTTACACAATCAATAAAATACCGTAAGCTTGACCAGCAAACTACCGGTATAAATTTTGTCTAAACTCTGGAGACATATGTTTAAAAAGTAGCAAAATGAATAAGATTAAAAACGCTTTTAAAAAGGCAGTATTTGCACAAACCACATGCCACCTTATTTCACACTTCTAAAAACAATATAATTCAAGACCTTGCAGAAAATGAAATTGCACAACTGAAATGAGATGACGATCATATTGTCTAACAAGATGCATTGAATAGATGAGTTTTGAGTCCTTTTTGAAAGAGTTTATGTTTGAAATTGAACGAAGCTTGAAAGGCAAGTTATTCCACACCTTTGGTGCAGCTACGGCAAATGATCTTTCGCCGTAGAACTTGGTTTTACAGTTCTTTGGTGCTCGTGTACAAAGGAGAGCTTGTGAAGCCGGGGTCTGTTAATCCAGAAATTGTGCTTGCATGACACATGGACCTTCCCGTTTCTTTAAAATAAACTTTTAAAAGTGTGAAAATGGCTCCCTAGCCACCAATTTATTAATTAATTAATCATAATTAAAACTGAAATAAAATTAACTTACTTTATTTGTTGGTATGGAAAGAGTATTAATTACACTTCGAAATGACACCAGATTTATCACTGTATGACAAGTAACATCACTGAAAGCGGAAAAGTGTTACTCCCCCTCCAAATTAGGTGTCCCAACTCATGGCGCATGACCATATACATGTCCATAAGACCAATAAGTGCATGATTGCTATGCTTGTTTTTGTGACAACAGAAGTGCTTGAAATATTGATGCATCAGATTATGCATCAGGGACCGCTCATTATTTACAGGGGAGGGGGGGCCGGGAAAAATGTAGGGGGGGGCTATGTGATTTTCACTTTAACAAACAGGGGGGTTATGTGATTTTATTTTTCCTGATAGGGGGGTCAGGTGAAATTTAATATTAAATTATTCACTATGATTATGATTCACTACAATATTTACCTCATAGGCCTATTTGGCCATTTTAGCCACAAAATGTCAATTTTTACGGCCTTGCAATTTATTCCTGCACTATATTTTGAGTTTAGCTTCAATATGGCAACATTTTTGTGCGCTTCAAGCACGCATTTGTGTCATGAACTTATTCTCTCACCAAAAGGTGCTGGATTCACATAATACTTCAAGAAATTTTTTCCAACCACCTCATGTCAAAAAGAAATCTACGCCACAGTTCATCAGCACATTAGCCATTAGGCAGGGTGGCAAGTCGGTTCCCTCCCCTGCTCAGTCGACAGATGTATTGTGACAAAACTTATGATTTGCATCTTCCTTTTGGTCTATTTTAGACCCTAAATTAACCCCATTTTGTTAGTATCAAAATGCCAAATTGCTGCTTGCGCATTTATCTCAGAGAAACCATTCTGTGAGTAGATCTGCAAGACATGCCTTTGTAAATAATATTCTGGTGGTTTTTGTTTCATCTTGAACTTGAACACGAATCTCAAAAATGATAGTTATAATTCCATCCATTCTATAATGTAAATCATAAATATGAGTGCTAGGGCAGCTCCTCTGATGCTTGGAAAAAGCATAAAACTTGTATGGATCAAAATACTGGGACTAAATTTTAACCAAAAGTTGTGAAAGCCCTATATGCTGATATCATCCTTTGGAATGATTTTAGGGCACATATTGTCCTCAATTTTGTTCATTTTAGCTTTTTTTTCGCGCGCTTCGAGCGCACTTGTCCAAGTAATGTTCTTTTAGTAGCAGATCAGTGGGATGATTTGGAAATTTTGCCCCCTGGACTCCCTGGTTCGGTGACTCCGATACATCTCTCATTGAATTTTAGCATTGAAATAGCATATTTTCTGGGGACATCTTGGAAAAAACTTAGATTACAACTGTGGGGAGATCGAGGGGTGTCTTCTATACGAAGAGCCAGAGGTGGCAATCATGTTGCCATGCCCAGGGGCCATCAAAAGGTGAATCCGGCCATGGTATACCAGCAAAGTGTATTTCTCGATGTGAGGGGGGGGGTTATGTATTTTTTTTGGCGGCAATAGGGGGGGGGGTTATGTAATTTTAGATGCTGCTAATAGGGGGTTGTGTAACTTTATGAACTCAATTTTGAAATCCTCCCGGCCCCCCCTCCCCTATAAATAATGAACGGTCCCTGACATGTACATGTAACATTTGTAGTTTGAAGTATAGGTCTAATTATCTTATTGAACTTTAGCTTTATGTTGATAAATTTTGAAGTAATGTACTAGTGTTTCTGATTTACTGTTGTGATGTGTAAAGTAGCAGGAGGAGGTCATCAAACTTTACACAGGGTCAAATTTCAAACTTGCTCAAATCATGTTTAAATCATTCCAATGTTTTACTCTCATCATAAGGATTCAGAAAATGTGTACATGTAGTTTGATCTCCGTGCTTGATTTATGGGGGAGGGAGCATCAAAATGCTCCGATTTTGCCAAAAGGTGTGTCAAAATGTTCGTTTTGATCAAACAATTCAAGTAAGGATAGGATTGCATCATCTTGGATGTTTTGTTACCTATCTAACTCCGCAAAATAGGTCAAGGTCAATAGGCCTCAATGATACTTTTAAAACAATATTACTATATTAATTTCTTGACCTTTGGGGTGTTATGTTATATTTTGAAAAATTCTGCAAGCTCACAAATATACTACTGTTGCTATATAATTATTAGACACACATGTACATGCCTGGCATCACATCAATATGCATGTGCATGCGCAGAAGCTCGGACCTTAGCAACCAGCTGCTTAGTAACAACATTGCAAAGCGTGATTGGTTCAATTTTTTCGAGTCGAGCGTAGTTTACAAAGTGATATACGATAGTGATGCACAAATCATGTACATGTCCTGTCTGAAAATTAAATATAGCAACAGTTAACACATTTCTAGTACTTGGACATGACACTGTATAACTTGGCATGTGGCATTGAACCTCACTGTTTGACCTTGACTTTAACACACAGACACACTCCACAACCACCATTTTCATGCAAAAATAGATCCTTGCATTGGCTGTCACAATGTTGCTGTTCAAATTCAAATTCATGAAGATTGGAAAAACATTACTTTTATATTACAATTTTTACAACACATTGTTTTAAACTATGGCGATGCATGTTTTTTCAGGCCTGTTTTTTTTTCAGTTTTAGATGACCAAACAATTCTAGAGGGTATTGAAATGATAATCAATCTGGCATTCAAGTTCAGTTCAGGTAAACATGATCATTACATGTAAACCCAATGGAATATAAGGCCAGAAAGAACCAAGTATCTCACACTAGAACATTCTAACGATTAAATTATAATGTAAGCATAACATGCACAGACAGATATGCCTAGAGAAAAGACTGCGGACATGCCTAATACTGCGGACATGCCTAATACTGCGGGGGACTTCAAAGTCAACAATGAATTGAATAGTCTTTTTTCCATAATATGTGAAGTGAGCAAAGGTCCAACCAAAGACCTGAATTTTGAATGTTTTATGTGGTCGCATGTCACAATTTCCATTACATGTTCAAAATTAATAAAAAATGTATCTTTGATATGGTATAGGTATTGACTCCCTGTAATATATAAATTCCATTTTAAACATAAAAATGTGAGTAATTTTTGTGATAATGCTTAATTACTAATTAATTAATGCACAGGCGCCAATGTAACATCAATTTTCAAAAATTATCATAACTTTTTTTATTTGCACCATATTCATCAAATTTAGAGGATATGCTGTCAATTCATTATGCTTTAATTAAGCAACTCAAATAAATTGTACACAGTAAACATATCATACATGGTGCACAAACAATAAGTTAATTTGAAAATAAATTTTGGCAACTTTTGGCTATAAATGTTTTATATTTAAACTCCAACAATTTTTTGAATGCAATATTCAGATTCCTCAAATAATTTCCTTTCAGAAAATGTATACATTTCTTGTGTTAGGGTCATTATTCAACATTTTATGGTATACTGTATTATAATTACTTTGACTCTAAATATAATAAGATGCATAAAAAAGAGCGGTACAACCGCTGGAAAAGACCTGACCATACCATGTTGGAAATAAACAGTCTACAAAACTCATGTCAACTCTACCAATTACTAGTGAATTTTATCGTACCTATTTTCCTTGTAAGTTGAATCCAGCCCTATTAATGGTCAACCCCAGAGGGTCACTCCCATTGTGGCCCCCGGTACCCCAGGTCAACATAAAAAGTGGTAACCATGTGTGTTCTTCCTTTTTTCAAAACCCCCCTTTTCACTGATTTTTCATTGATTTTACCCCCCCTTTTTTTGCCAAATCACTGACAAAATCAGGGTAAAAAATACCCACTTTTTCAAGGTTTTCAATGAGAAGATTTCCAGACACCCCTTTTCAATGACTCCAAATATTTTAATATATTAAGTACAAAATGTGCAAGTATGAACATTACTTTGTGTCTGTTGTACTCCCAGATGATCCTGTGTTATTAACTGGGGTAATTACAATGCCTGTATACTGATTCCAAACTTCAAGTGCAACAGGGAAGAGAAACAACGATACAAAATAAAACTTACATGCATCAGAATACGAACAGAATTAAAAACCAAGGAAAAATATCACTCGGTCGGTCGTAGAATACCCCTTTTTTTTTTTAAATTTCGCGGAGACAATGCTCAGAATACCCCCTTTTTTCGCGATTTCGCGGTCCGCGATTTCAGTCAACAAAATACCCCTTTTCTGCGAAATTTAGAACACACATGGTTACCACTTTTTATGTTGACCTGGGGTACCGGGTTGTGGCCTGTACACCATCCGCGATAATCAACTATAAAGCACCCTAAATAAGGATTTAACCCTTTGCTAAAACGATGCCCTAAACAGGTAACATGTGCCTGTTTTCACACCCTAAACAGGAATTTTATTCCTTGCATCAAATTTCATACCCGAAATTTCATTTCCACATACATGTATTAGCAATTGCAATTTTGCTACCTTTTTTTCCATTTTTCATGTTTTTGACACCCTAAACACGATACGCGCGTATCATGCCTACCCACGAAAAACTACCCTTTTACGCAATTTTATTATCGCGGATGGTGTACAGGCCACAATGGGAGTGACCCCACCGGGTGGTCAACATTAGGTCATGCTTACTTGCAACCTACTCATTGTTACCGTACTTGCGAGTCTTGTTTACGAGGGCCTTACTTGCGACGACTGGTTAGCATGGTTTGAAGTAACAAGTTACATACATGTAAGATATCTTGCATGTACATGTAGTTTGTCCCAAGTAAGCTCGCAAGTAGCTACTTGAGATTGCATCTTCACATGCAAGACTATCTGTTGAGTTTATTTTCAAAAGTAGCTACTGTTGACTTTAATTGCGATCGTTTGAACAAGCCTACTGTTCCTCCCCTTCAATTATCTGAAGTCATAAACCAAAAGCCAAATGTGTTTTGGGCCTTCAATATTTCAGATTTTTCCACCATACTGTACCATACTTGATAATATGGTTTTAAAAAGACACAATGTCTAATTGCAATGCATCTTTGTCCAGAGGTAACACTGTACATAATACACACTATCAACATGTACATGCGTACCTACACACCCACCCCCACACCCAATCAATACCCATCCTCACCCCCTCTTGTAAATGCCGCCAAGTGTGGAGGTGTGTGTATATTCCAACTGGGGAGATTCACACACCCACATTCAAACTGGGGAGATTTTTTTACACAAATCTCACAGCAACCGCCATACTGTGGAGGTTGCTCTAATCAGAAAATGACAGGTGGTATACCCCCCTCTATGGCCCAAAAACCCCATTTTGAGCTTATCTTCAACTGTGGAGCTCCACGGTTGTTAGCAGACTCCACAGTGTGAATGTGACAAGACACACACACCTCCACAGTTGGAGGCATTTACAAACGCTCACCTATAAACACACACACCCCTGTTTGTAAATACGTTCAAACGAGGACCTCGACTTAACAAGGATCTAACCGAGGACTCACACACCCATTTTTAATCGACACACCGTGGACCTCACACACACACACACCAGACAACTTATTATCCAACTGTGACCCGTCCTATACCTCCTATGGGGGCCCTATCATATATGCATATTTGCATCATTTACGTCATCCTTGTCATAGTTTCAAACCGAGGACGTCCTCGTTTGGAGGTGTGTTCTCGTTTAATGGTGTGTATCCATATGTAGGTCCTCGTTTGGAGGCATTTACAAACGCACGCACAGACCCCCCCCAAATGTAATCACGGACAACTTTTGGGCTCTGTTGCTTAATATCCAGAGATGTTGCGTCAGATGGGCGTATGCTTGGTGCTCTTATTCTTCGGGTGGCCCCTCGCTAGGTCTGTGTGGGTCACAGACTGCGCTATATTGACAATATTTAAATTCAATTTTTATTGCCATACCGAGGACACTTTCCCCCATTTATTTTGTGTATACAAAGAAATACCTCACTGGGAAAAGCTGACTTGGTGTCAAACACATTTTCCTACTCTATAAAGGGAAACATGGAACATCCACAATTAAAAATGTTGTCTTCTTTTATTGCAGAATTAAATAAAGTAAACATCCATTACCCTGGACACCCCTACACACAAACAAGCCCTCGAAATCGCTTTTAGCTTTCAATAATCAATACTATAGGCTAAAAGAAAAGAGGTTTACCCTAGAACAAAATGAAAAACCTTTAGTGGTACATGTATGCATTTTTTTATTTGGTTGGGGTGGTTTTTGGCAGGGAGGCAAAAAGGCAATGCGAAATGTGCAACTGAATTTTTGGGCAACTTTCTTTTTTTTTTTTTGTGGACAAAACAAAGAAATGCACCATTTTGAAAGCTGTGCTGGTCTTCTGAGACCAACCTTCCCCTTGAAGCTCTTTAAATGTATGTATACATTTTTACCATAAAGGTTCGCCTAATGGCTCTATGGGCTTCCTTGGCATAAGTGGAATTTTAGGCACAACCTAATAGTGCCCTCCCATAAAATTCCCACCAGCAAATAAGGGCAAGGAACCTGAATTCTTGTTGGGATTTCAGAGGAGGGAGTTCTCTATTTATCTGTTTACTGTATATAACATATATTTGAGGCATTTTCTGGAGATAAGCAAAATACTCTGAGTATGTTTTAAACATATTAATTGAGTCAAGTAAATCACACTGATCAATCCCCCTTTTGTTGGAGCAAATAGAACATGGTTTTCATAATATACCATTATTGTTTTTTTCAATCAATTTTTTGCTAATAAAAGTATATTTTAATTCTTCTACACACTCGCTATGAATTGAGCAATGTAGTTTTTGCCAAAGCTCACTACCATTCGTAAGATGCTGTGAACTACCAAATCACAACAGTTTAAAATAATTAATAACCTTAAAATGAGGGCTGTTGACAGCTCGTCAGGAAAAATCTAAAACACAAGGCATGTATTTGTAGACTTTCTTTGGTCAAAATGTTTCTAATATGTTCCAATGTATAGTCTAGTCACCCTATCATTTGCATTTGCATAATTAATGAGCTAATTTGCCAATGCTAATTATGAAAATTAGGATGACTAGCTAATTATGCATAAATTATCTGGAAGTCATTAGGAACACTTTGACCAAGTTTGAAACCAATATTCAATTAAATAAAAATGTTAAATGAACATACTGCATATATGTAATGTATTGTTTTTAGCAAAATGTTGGCAAAAATTACATTAATGAGCACTATCAAGTCCTATTAGCTCATTAACTGTATTGATTATTTATAAAAACATTACAATACAATACAAAGAAATTTAAATGTGTGTATTGTGAAAACCGTATGTCCGATTAGCTCCAAACAAAAGGCATACTGATCAGTGTTCTTTGCCCTACTAAATTAATCTGCTTAAAACATGCATCGAGCACTTCCAAAACGCCATAAATTCCCCCTTAAAAGAGGTTTTGGTAATACACTTTTCTTCTCTCTCATGTAAGGGAACAAACCAAAAGTTTGATGACAACATCCTATATAAAAAACAAAAGTCCTTTCATGAAGGGGGAGGGGGTCAAAAGTCTGATTACATTTGTAAAAAAATAGTTAAAATATTGGGCAAAGTTGATCTTTTTATGGATTTCATTAAATTTAAGTACTTTTTAAAGTTCGATATTGTTGCTTCATAGCTGGTTACTTCAAAAAGATTTCAAATATGGAGAATATGATATTGTGGAGAAAAATATGCATCAGTTTTGAGATATGTGTGGGGTGCAAGAGCCATAGTACTCGATTAAAATGAGATCAATATCCTGGAAATCATTATGGGTTGTAATGTTCAACATTTCACTTATGTTTTAAGGAGGGGGAGGGGTCAGCTTCTTAACAAAAGGATTTTCATTTATAGGACATCATCAAACTTTTGGCTTGTTCCCTAACATTATTATGATATGTACAATGTTGTGATTAGAAACCCTGTTAATGTATCAACCACCTTCAATTTGAACACAACTCCTTGAAATCATTCCAGTATTTGCAAGAATCTCAGAAATCTGCCTAATTTGTAATCTAAAGTAAATTTTAAAAACTTCCGTGGTAAGCGTACTCGCGGGTAATTATTGATCACTAGAAAAGGCGAGGTCAACGGGCCAATGACCAATGGGTCAAACATCTTGACCACTGATCAGCCAGTTAACTTTGGCAGCTTGATTGTTTATCACTTCTGACTTCATGCTTGTGTACACTCAACACACAGCACAGAACATGCGAGTATTAAACAATTTACTTTATTTTTTTATTTTGATAACAAAAATTCTAAAATAACAGTATTGTACATGTATGTATGCATCATTTAGGTCAAAAGATGCCATTCAAGCCCGGGATTCAAGCTCTACAGTATACACAATCAGCATGTCTATACCAATTTTTCCTGGTAAGCCGGAAGTACTGCAAACAAACAAGCGCATGGTACCACGGTCCTATCAACCATAGCATAAGCACAATTTTTGTTTTAAACTATGGTATTATTTCTCCAGCGGATCTGGTAATTGGCTATCATAATTAATTCACAGCCAAAATATTAACATAAATTACCTACTCAACTCTAAAAAATGGTGTGATATGCAGCAATTTACTGACTTCATAATATCAGATAAAAGGAACCTTCATGTACGGAACCTACACTAGCCTTACTGTACAAGTAAAGTTAATTTGGGCTCTTTAGCGTTACATCAGCATGATTCATTACTGATGACCTTGGATCCTTCTTCCAGCTTACCCGGCAACCAAGCACACGGCTTGTTTCTACTGTACGCATCACTCACTTTGACCCGGCAGTACCCGGAAAACAATTGACCACAGCTGTATCTACTGGGCTTGTTAGTCGCCAATGCATGTCACGGTAGAGCAACAAACCCTCAGTAGAAACATGCTGATTGTAAGCATGTAAGAAGAACAAAATTCTGTCTTTATTCTATCTCTGCTTTTTTGCCTGCTTGTATGTATTTTGCTTGTCATTTAATAAATCGATTGATTGATTGATTGATTGAATAACAGGGTTTATGTCATTGTACATCTTCATGTAACTGATGTAAAGTGAATTGCATCTTCTAATTCCATCCATACTAAGACAAAATTCATGCTTTAATATTTACAAACAATCAGCAGCATTTGCATGACCGACTTTTTCTTTCAATCTGAACATTCAAATATTTGGTTTGATGTAAAACTACACTAAATAAAATTTCAAAAAATTTGAATAATTAACCATAATACTAAACAGTAAGTTTAAAACAAGCAAAACAGATGTTAAAACAGCATGCCAATTCAAACGATGAACATGCCAAAACATCAAGATTTCTATTTTCAAACTATCATAGAAAATCACTGATTCTACATTCCAAGCGACAGCATAACTTTCACATCAACCAAAATATCACCACATATATACTTGTTATAAAAAATTATGCTTGCAACCCAAGAGACCAACAGAAATGAATCACTGAACACAAACACATCTATAAACAAGCTATGTTAATAGTTATTATTTAGCACTACCAACACTGACAAGCAACACAAAACAAATCAAGAATACAAAGAAAAACAAAGAATGAAGAAAATGAAGAGAAAGAGAAAATGACGCAAAATGACCCATAAACTGAGGGCGATAAAAAAGCAAGGCCGTTTGTCACTTACGCAGCTTTGGGATGGGAAGGGTGCGGCAAAAAGAGTGTTCCACTGGCCACATGCTCTGATCTGGAAGAACAGAAGAGACCATGCATAACGCTTAGTCTGGTACTCAGCCAATCTGGGCTTCTATCTTGCAAACTGAAATGATTTGGCTTCATATAGGCACTGATAGACTCCTTTGACTGATGTACAAGAATCAGATCTGTCATACATATATTCTCTCTCTGCGCTGTTTCGTGATGATCATTTTCTTGTGTTTCTCACAGAAGTTACAGCATGTTTATTGGATATATGTGCTGATGAAGCTAGAGAACTGTACAGATGTAGGTGACAGGTGTGAAGTGTGACTGACCAGCCAAAGAGAATCACATCATCATCAAGAGCTACATGTACCATATCATTTGAGTCATTGCAAACAAAGAAGCCCAAAATGGATGAGGTGCAGACTAGTGATAATGTTATGAACTGTGCCATTCTCAGATTTCAGAACCCAAAGTTTTAAGTATCCCACATATTAATTGGGTACACAAAGAACTTGCATTGTCCTACATGTATGTAAGCAATGATAATAATATAAATTTTCTTATCCTGAAACTGTCTAAAGATCTATCATTTCGCACAAATTTACTCTTCAGGATTTTTTTTTAAGGCCCAAAATTTGTTGAAACTTAGGTCTTACCCACCTGCCCCAATTGCATGAAATTACCAGAAACAGTCAGAATGCTAGAAATTCAGCATTTGCAGGATAACTCACATTCTTGATTCTGTTATATTTTGATTTGATTAATGGCATTTGATATTTAATGATGTGCAAAATACAAAATATGCAAGTTCTTTTCTTTTAATATGTTTGATACAAAACTCCGGCTGAAATATGGAAATGATACTGTTCATAGCATCAAACCCAGTTAGATGACAGCATGGCATTGAAATGAGAAAAAAAATCAATTAAAATTATTGTAATGATAATAATAATAATAGTAATAATTAAATAACAACATAAGATTTATTTAATCACAATAATGACATTTTATACTAAAAAGCAAAAGAATAATTTAGTATCAAAGCACTTCTTTTAAAACAAAAGATGGTGTATCAGCTGAAACAACTTGGCCTTTTTTTAATGCTGATGCTTTTGATCTTTTATGATATGACAACATGCAATTTGCTCAATCACTGGCCAAGAACTGTAAATTTTCCCCATGGCATAAATTTATAAATATTATGTATCGAGCAGTGGCCAGTGGACATTAAATCATTGGCTGCATCTCATGCAAATATATGCAAATAGTTCCAGAAGATATTATTTAACATATTCTTACAACAATTCAAACATGTTTGCAGGGGTATGTAAACTTGCAAATTATGTACTTTTTGGGTATGAAAAAATAAGCAATTTTGGAGGAACCCTTTTACCCATTGATTTGGAAACCATGCCAAAGAAAAACATCACTTCAAAATTTAGGTATAGTAAAATATATACCCCTGCATGTTTGTGAAACCAGAACTTTTAGAATATTATACAATTTCATTTTAGAGTTCCCAAATTCTTAACACAAGAATCAGGGAGGAGTGTGAAGCTACAACCTGTAAAGAAATAACAGTAATTTTATGGCTTTGAGCAGTTTGCCCCGAAGTAGAAAAAGTAGTTAAAGCACAATATAGCAATTAAACAATACACAAATTGAAACACACTGTTTAATATTTTATATGGCACAAGTACGCATAATAATTACAATTTTGTTAAATCACAGATTAACATTGTTAAACATTGCAGATGAAAGTCTGCTAAAAACAGTTTAATCTGTACAACAACATCCAAAATTTTGCTTAAAAATACAAAACAACCGACATTTTGGGAGCATAAAAAGCATTCCTTTTAGTTTTACTAGGTAAAACAACAAGTAGCAGTACTGCAAATGATGTAATTAAATATTGATATCATTTGCATTTGGAAGTTGTTGTACATGTATATTAAACAGTTTTTAATATTTATTTTCCTTGGTTGTGTACACTTCTTGAATCTCTTGGTCCAACCAAAGCCCCCTTCTGGCCAGTTGCTACTGTTTTAGTTTGTTTTTAGCACATGAAAGTCTGTCAAGCGATTTTTGTCCAAACCGCTGAATTGATGCCAAGTAAATATGTATGTTGTTTTCCCGGCAGCAAATTAGGCCTATATATGCAAGTTAAATTTTCATTCTTATTTTTAGTCAAAGTCCACTGCATTGTTTTTTGATGATCTATGATATTTGCATGAATGCCAATGCACCTGTTTTGTTAAGTCCTGTGCCAGTACATTTGGTATCAAAAGAGCAAGCATCTTGTCCATATGCTGTCATAGCTTCAAGACTAACTTGAGGAACAGAAATAGCTGCAAAGAAATACATTAACAACTAGTCTAAATACACAGTTTGCATTGAATCTACCATATGTAGAGAGAAGTATATCGTAACCACACTATACTATATACATGTATGTACCGTAAAATAGCTACCTTTACTTGACTTTGACATACTAAAAGCTTTAATCTCACTCCAGTTTTCAATTAAATTTGGTTGTGAAGTTGTGGAGAAGAAACAAAGTAAATTCCTCATATTTTCTTTATAAATTGACAATTTATCCTTGTCCCATTTTAAAAAAAAACATTTATACCTTTAACAGAAACACGTCACATGGTATTTTCTGAAAATGGTAGACCAAGAGCCTGAGAGCAATCTCTTTTCATACAGGTATAAGCAAATTTGATTTTTTGACCACAAGCTACATGACAGAGTGCTTCCTGTTTTCTTTTCCTGTACATTTTGCATCTCTACTTCAAAACAGGATTTACGCTACCACATGAACTTACAATGTACAACTGAACCTGAACGTGACAGAATTTCCATTTTTAGAGGCTACCAGCTTTTAGAATTGGCATGTAATGCATGATAAGGATTCACCTATCCCTGCAGGGGTAGTATTTTGTTTCACCTTGCAAGGCTGTGGATAGGTGGACAAACCACATTCATATTTTTAATTGTTTCACAGACTGCCTTTTGAGGAGAGTGAGAGCAATCACTGCTGCTGCTCTCCTTAAATCTGATCAAGGAGATTTTAGCTCTCCTTAGTTTACCATTATCTCCTTAGTCCTTACATTCTATTGTAAATGCTCTAAACAGCTCTCCTTGAAGGTTCCAGAAGAGCTATTTAATGCTCTCCTGCAAATTCCAAAAGACAGTCCCTGATGTTTGAAAAACTGTGTGCCCTACATACTTAGGTGTCAATTTCATTTTGTGCATGATATTATATATATCATAACCACTTAACCACAAAAACCATTATATTTTAGTTTTTCCTGAACTTAAATAATTCCAAGTTTTGGTAAGAGATCTTTTCATCATTCTAAAAGGAATTTTCAAATGCTCAGTTGCTCACCAGCTTTGCAGGACTGTAATTTGTTCAAATTCCAATCAAAATGAATACCTTGACATGGCAAACTGACCTACTGAATTCATAATTTGCTAATCAGTATTGATATAATTGTCTATTTGAGCTGTCTGTACTGAGGCAGTGTCTGCATGGTCACAGAGAAATTATGCATAAAAAATCATTATTATGTGCTGTGACATTGATAAAATAGTAGGATACCGTACGAAGAATATATTATACTGTACGTCCTAAGGCTCTGAGTGAGTCCCGGGAATTCGGGTCCCGCCCGATAATCCTATTACCCGGGCAGGAAATTCCCTGCCCGGTACCCGAAATTTAAATAAAAAAAAAAAAAAAAAAAAATTTTAAATTTTTGTAAAATTTTTTTTTGCAAAGTTTTCGGTTTTGTAGTGTCTCTGGACCTAGACCTAAATGCTAGGATCATGGTTGACCTAAAAAAAACAAAAAATTGAATTTTGCACATTGTTTTGTGTTTTTAATCTGAAAATTGATACATAGTTTTCATGTCATACTCTATTAATGATATCAAAATGCATTGAATTTGAATGCATTTTGATATCATTAATAGAGTATGACATGAAAACTATGTATCAATTTTCAGATTAAAACACAAAACAATGTGCAAAATTCAATTTTTTTAATTTTTTTTTTAAGGTCAATCATGATCCTAGCATTTAGGTCTAGGTCCAGAGACACTACAAAACCGAAAAAAACTTTGAAAAAAACACTTTTTGCATTTTTTTTTTTTTTTTTTTTTTTGTAATTTCGGTACCCGGTACCCGCCGAAAAAAAGTTCGGGTACCGGGAGCCGAATTTCCTAAAATGAGAGCCTTAGTACGTCCAATATATGTCCAATTTGCTTCAAACAAAATGCATACTACTGATCAGTATGATTTGCCCTGCTCTATCTATTTTCTAATTTCCAGAAAATATCTCATATCCCATCTTAAGTTGCAAACTTGCAGTAATTTACGGGTCCTGGTTATTCGCATTAGAAAGTTTTAATGAATTAAATGTACAAGATTGGAAGCTTTCTAACTCCCTTAGAATTAATTCCTATGTAGGCCCCGGCAAAAAACGCAATTTTTTGAAGTAAAAAACGAGATCCAAAGTATTGAAAAGCGAGAAAAGCGAGATTTCCCCCGGAAAATGGCACAAGAAGCTTTAAAAATGCCCCGAAAATACGAAAATCCGAAAAAAAATTTAAAAAATAATTCCATAAAAAAGCCCTCTGTTGTTCAGATTCGGTCAATGACAACAGTGAGGATGTGCTCAGGGCCGCGACCAGTGTTCGAATTAAGAAAATAAAAGGAGTTGTCCCACGGACAACCAGGTTGTAATTTCTGGTTGTCCACCAAAGATTTTGGTTGTCCGTAAGCTGCCACACTCTGAAACAACTACATGTGACCAATAAAGTGGAGTGAGTGTAGTCAATTTATGAACAATTACTCTTAATTATTTAACAATTCATCAGTTGTGCTAGGTTTGAGCAAACTAACATGCTAAAAAGGTGACTTTTGGCTGTAGATCTTTGGTTGTCCGCCGGACAACTAGAGCATTATTTTTGGTTGTCCGGTGCATGTTTTGGTTGTCCCGGGCGAACGGACAACCAAAATTTCGAACACTGGCCGCGTCACTCCGGCACTTGTTGGAAGACATGAAGTACAGCAGACAGTTACATGTACAATGTGATTTTCTCATTTATAATTAGGATTACGTCATTGCCAGAATGCCAGAGCTTGTTTCGTTTGTTCATTAGAATGATTGACAGCGGTGGGCAGACTTATACTCTAAAAATGTGATTCTCTAATAAATTATAGGTCACTAGGTCAATTCGGACCGTCTCTTCCTCAGATCTCTATGTAGGACTCTATGGTATCTTCTCATTACACGCTCAGTAGTAAGACTTGGCCGGCGACGACGCTTGCGAATTGCATGTCTTCAACTGCTGTATAGCATGGTATAGGCAGTTTGTACAGAGTGTCGCTTCTCTATCTCTTTTTCTCGGATGTGCTTCCTTTACTACCTTGTCGTCAGACGGCAAAAAAGTGACAAAAATTTGACCTTGAATTATGTTTTATAGTCAAAATATTCCAATAATTCAATAAATATAACGATATTTGGCCTAAACTTGAACTCATTTGCAATGAAATGTCATTTTTATTAAGTAAAGAATGGCTTTTGCACCTAGCAATGTGGTTGCAATGCCAATGCTGTTGAATTCTGCATTCTTTTCCGATGTTGAAGTTCATTTCATGGAATTCAACGAACTTTTATGGCATAAAGCAACATTTTTATAGTAAGTATACTGCTTGAAACTTTCTTAAAAGCGAGATAATTGGTTAATAGCGAGAATCACGGCGTGAAAAGCGAGATCTCGTTTTTTGCCGGGCCTTAATCCTATGCAATAGGCCTACAATGCGAGTCGCCAATAGTCGTCAGCTATAAACAAATTACATACCGGTACTTTGCAATGTCCTCGCTTTCAGGACATGTATGTGTAATTGTTAAAAGTTCCATACAACTTATTTAAACCCCTTCTTTATGTACATGCACATGACTGACGGACATAATTCTACTAAAATCACTTGAACTAAGTTTGTACTTCTATGAAACTGAACTGAACTGAAAGTGGGGACAGCATGGCAACAGTGCTTCACACTGCATGCAAAGTGCAAAGGACCTAGAGCGCAACAAGGAAATTTTTAATTTCCTCCAAATTAATATAATTGCAGAGTTTATGGTCATCCTTGGTGCAGTTTTAGAAGTAACTTGACTTTTCCCCACTTCATAATTTACCCTCTTTTATATGACCTGACACTAATCATTTGAGTTTACTTAGTGACCTAGCTTTATTGGGGTAACTCCCTTTTGTGAAGCTCTCATAAGCCTATCAAGTTGTAACTGTTTAATGTAAAATTGCTGTCATGCCCCAGTGCAGTAAAAAGTTTACATTGCACCCAACATATTCCTACTGAAGTAAGCATTTTGACAATTTTACCATCTCATATCATACAAAAGCTATTTATAAATGCTTAATTGAATATTGAACCTTGTACTACAGTATCCATATTCCAGCCTACTACATTTTATAAAAGTCAAATTAGATAACTCAGAAATGTTAGAGAGAATTAATGGTTCTAATTTAGAAGGCTTTTGATGGAAGTCAAAGACACATCTGTAGAAAGTTTGACCACTCAATCAGAGATAACCGGCGACGGCGTAGTCATGGACCCTGTTCACATTAGGAAATTTACTTTTCTCCTAATGTGTACACACTTTTCTTCCTTCAACAAAGATTAAAACTGCTTTGTTCAACTAAACTAAAAAGGTTGTCTTGACGAAGGAATACTTTGTTCCACAAAGGTAATTTTGCAATGTGTACATATGTATGTATGCCCGATTCATTCAATGAAGGAAAGTGATCATGTGACAAGTGACCCTCGCCGGCTTAGGTCAAAGGTAACGTTCATATGCATCTCAGCTGTCTCTCGCATGCTGTCTCAATTCATCTCGCACCATATTATTTTCCCAGATTATTTGAAACATTTTCCCCACTTATTCAATTAAAACTAGCTTGGAAAGTGTGTTTTGAGTCTCTGGTCAATTGAAGTCATTAACCATGGCCGATGATTAACGGGGACAGAGGAGGAAGAGTTAGCCCTGGTAATGTTTTCTTTGAAGAAGAAATCCAGATGATAGCTTTGTTTGAGTTTCGTTAATTTTCATGAAATGTGTACAGTGCAATGTCTTCAATCAATCTTCGTTCAGCATAATGTGCACACATGCTTAATAAGTTAATCAAGATAAAACTTATCTTCGTCGAATGAAGAAATTTTCTGATGTGAACAGGGTCAGAGAAATATTAATTATTATGAATTCCTGTCTACCTATTAATCTAAAATGTCTTATTTTGCTTTGTATGGCTTTGGACTTAACCACTAGAATGCTTAAATACTATAATAGTACATCTTGTCCAAGCTGGCCTTGCATTACATACATTTGTACATGGTAAAAATGGTCTAAAAATTGATTAGTTATTTTTATAAATTGTAGGTAATGGCACTCTAATCATTCACACCATTTTTACATTCTGTCAAAATGCCTCTAGTTCAGCATAATTGCCCAAATAACACCAATGTACCGTATATGAGAAAATATACTATGAATTTTCAAATACATTTTTCTCAAATTAGGCCTTCTTCACGTAAAATACCCCACTACAAATATCTGAAAATATTTGTTCAATGTGCCAGGATATATTCACAACATAGTGCAGTGCAGTCTCACCCTTCAAATAAAATTAACATTTAACCGCGTTCATAATATACAGGGTGTGCCAAAATTTGTTGATAATGATACAAACTTTAATTAATCACATTTTCCTAGCACTATTCCTTACTATTTTTCAAATCATACAAGAACTGCATTCCTTGTGCAATTTCCTTTTAGAAAATGTATTAATTTTATCACATGCGATACAGTGAATACATTGAAAGGAGATGGACCTTTGCAGCTTTTGCACATGACTTCTGTGCATATAGAGGCAACCCACAGCACCAAATGTAATAAGCACTAATAATGCTAGTATTAGTTTTAGTGCCAGAAATGGAGGAAAAAATTTTGATTGATGATAATGTCATAAAAATTGTAAAACCACCCTGTATGTTTAACACAAGGGATACCAAACTCTTTCTCCTTTGTTTGAAGGGCCCATGCAATGTCTTTCTGAATCTATATTTATTTTGAGCTACATGTAGCTTTCAGAAAAGGAAAATATGGGGTTCACCATGACAAGGAAGATGCTGTTGTTGTTCAACCCTGTATAGTGTATATTTCTTACCCACCCCTGTATTATGATATTCTTTGTTGATTTGGCATCCTTGTCATATTTATAAAGTTTTCCAGAAATATATACTTATAATGGTCCAAAATGTATTCATTAAACTTAGTTGTGTTAAAGTGAATCAAAATTGGTGATACTTTTCTTATTTTACAATGTACACATGTTACACAAAAGATGACCAATTCATGACATGCAACGACCATGTGTAAAAATGTAACACCTCTTCCCTTTTTGCATACCCACTTTTTGCTATATAGTACTATAACAATGGTGCCAAATGATTTTCTGAATGAACAAATTGCTGATGCGAAAGCTGTGGAACACTTTGCCCTTTGAGCTTTGAAATCAAATTAAGTATTTCTTGGCCAAACTGGAACATGCACGTACTATGCGTGTACGCAGTGAAGGCATGTGTATACTATCTTCTGTACCGCGCTATGTGCGTGTGTGTTTATCGCATCGCCACTAGCATTCACAGTGTTCCAGTTTGGCCAAGAAATACTTGATTTGATTATAGGTACATACATAAACATATGTAGCATGTTTATATCAAGCCCTGTGCATTTTTTTCCAGGAAAACTATTCGCCTTCAAATAACGGCGAGGGATAGCTCAAGTTTTTCATTGCACACTGTTTACTGAAATTACACTTCAAATATGTGATGAGCTGCATCAAGTACAATCTACATGTCTCGAAAGTTTGACAGCGTAAGGTCATGTACTGGGGTCAATCACAAAGCAATGTGGATCTTTGTATTTTTTTCATTGTGTGACTAGACAATAAAACAACAAACTCTCAAGAAAGAAGACTGTAGAAATATGTTTATTTTTTTAAAGTCAGTCGTTCTTGAATCACATGCCATCATCATCAGGGAATCCCCAGCTCTGACTGGCCTGCAGATTCAGTATTGTTGCACAGTGCACACAAGAAAAATAAAATAAAATAAAAATAAATGGTCTCAGAATTTGACCTTTCAGAGTTCACTTGATTTTTGTTTCATTGAACTACATATAGTAACAACATTTAGCAGAACATATTAGAATCATTTAAATCATCATCTTCCATGCTATATCAGTATATCACATGACCAAAGTCTGTTTATTTTAGCTGCAGCTATTACTAGGGGTTCCAAAATCCACTTTAAATATTTAGCAATATGAATACTGGGGTACAGTAATGTATATTTTTTCTGCCACTATTATTAGCAAGTGAGACAAGTATTTTTACATGTTTTAAAAGCCTATTAATTTTCGCCAACAGCAAATATTTAGCAAAAACATTATTTAGGCAGTAATGTTCCTATGGTATACTGCACCATAATAAGTATCCTTACACTTGGAAAAATATTCCCACTTTTATAACTAAACCATATTTGGGTACATTTAAAAATCTAATCCTGCATATCATGACACCCCATTGAATCCAATGTGACCTCAGGAAGTAAATTTACAATCATTTGATTGGAAGAAGGTCCAGTTTTAAAAGTGACAAAACTGGTCAATGTTGTAGTCTTATCTAGGCCTGAACCAGTTGATTACTGGAACTAAGAATTGAGAAGAGAATGCTGCTGAATCGTGCCAAATGCTGTAATGATCAATGTGTGCCCCATCAATATTTAAGCCACTGTGTACTTACTCGAGAATCTAGCTTCGAATTTGCCCAAGATAGTTACTAGTTACGCATTTTATCCTAGAGTATGTTGGCATCATTTTTGGTTGGACAGCTTTGACATTTTTTTGCAACCGATGTTATTTATTCTGTTAATGTTGAAATTTGGATGACAGATATTTTGATGAGTCATCTGTATCGAAAGATTGCCTATTTTGACAAAGATTGCCAAAATTTTGTTGAAGTGCAATTTTAACAACACTTTTGATGTGATCGCCAGTCGTGATCGATCGGCTGGACTTCCATTGATTACACGGTGTCATGCTTTAGCGAATCAGAGTGAAACAAATGCAATGGTCTCTAGCTTCGAGTTCGCATGTGAAGCTCATTGGTGAGAAAATTTGTCGCTAGATTTCTTGAGCAATGGTGTACGAGCATGGCATGGGCCTAGATAGACTCCAACGTGGGCCAAATAAATAGTAGATGTATCGTAGTCTAATTATTAGATTTTGCTTGAAAAATCTAGCTTCGAATTTGCTCAACAATAGCTTCACATTCATGGTTAGAGTCCATTGCCATGCTATCGAAATCTAGTAAAAATTGATCAAGCATGACATTGTGTAAAGCAATGGAAGTTCAGAAGTAAACACAGCCAATGATTGTAACAAAAATGTTGCTAAATTCTAAAATTGCACAACTAATCTATTCTTAAACTGTTTAAATATCTCTAGAGGCATTATTCATCAAAATAACTTTCCTCCAAATTTAAACATCAATATAGAATAAATAACATCTGCTGCAAAAAATGTCAACACTGATACCAAAAAAGATAGCAATGGACAAGTACATTGAATGGGAAACTATCGTAATCGCATGGTCATAAAAATTCAAAGCTACAAGTATTTCTTGGCCAAACTGGAACACTATGAACGCCAGTGCCGTACTATTATGCTGACTTTCCTAATCGACGAGGATGACAATTTTGACTTCCTCATCTGTTTACAAACAGAGAGATAGAGGCTTGTCAAAACTGTTCCGCTTGTCCAAACACTCAAGTATCAGAAGGATGGTCCACAATAGAGCGATTCACACAGCATGAATAGGGGATTAAACAAAGTCGCGAAGTAGGACCATGTACTTCTTTTGTCCAATTTGCCATCAAGATTTCGAATGGAAACAGTTCAGACCCAGAACACGATCATGTCAGAAACTAATATTTTGTTCTGGGACTGATTATTCGGACTATATGAATGCTATACATCTAGCTAAAATAATAATTTCTCAATCATGAGAGTATGAATGTACTGCCTGGTGCCTGTACTGCGTAATTAATGTCGCAAGTTTAGTGGAATGACACGATTGTGCGATCGATTGTGCACGCACAGGAAATGCATCGCTACCCAAAGCGTGTGTTGTACACCGACACAATTGAGCCTATTGAGCTCTCATTATCGAGAAACTACCGTATTATTTTAGCTATACTAGTACTATAGAAAAATTATTAAATTCATGTACATCGTGGAACATTTTACTACGCTTGTTACTCCGCGACTAATCATGCTATATACACGAGCGTACAACGCTACTCTACGCGTCCATATGAGCGAGGTTATCTGCGTACAACATCTTACTACGCATAGGCACGCAAAGAGTATGTTCCACGATGTACACAAATTTAATAATTTTTCTATAGTGGCTGTACGATAAACACACACGCACATAGCGCGGTACAGAAGAAAGCATGCACGCGCCTTACATTGCGTACATGTTTAGTACGCTACATGGACACAACGCGCATGTTCCAGTTTGGCCAAGAAATACTTAATTTACCAGCAGATGTCTATAAAGTTTTAGCAAAAACTAGGTAAACCAGTACTATACACTTGTCATGCATTTATTATGATTATGCTCAAAGCACTTACTTTGAACAATTACAAAACTGTTTTCATTAGGGCCGAGTAACCTTCATGAGTGAGTACATAGCATTTAAATAGCATGGCATGGTCAACAAAACAAAACATTACATTCATTTGTTATGATTGAAGGGCAAGGTCATGGCTTGAATAACATTCAATCTGTTGATCATATTGATACACAAATTGTACTACCTCATACTAACCTAGGTATCGTTATACATTTTGTGCCGGTGTCTTGCGTTGAAATAGCTTTCTCAAGTTCATCTAATCCCCCAGTTTTCTTAAGCTTCTTCACCAAACTCTTGACAGCTTTCTCGGACCACTTATCTTCGGTGTCGTCTTTCTTCCATCCTAATAAACGCTTCACTATCGGTGGTGTAAATGTCAAAAGTGAGCTCATTATGGTTGGGGAAGCTCTGCCAACATACGAGAAATTAAAGAAATGGATAAATCTTCAAGTTGAGGCCTAAAAGATTGCAAGTTTTGAGTCTAAAGTTGCCGAATTCAGCTAAACAATGTACACAACACATTACACATCAGGCGATCCCTGGACCTGCCGTCTTGCAAATCACCTAACAACACAGCTCAACTAACTTGTATTATTACGCCAAGTGCCCTTGAAAAAAAGTTCGCAAAGTTTTACAAAGATGACATTTTAAGTACAACGAGACTGAGAAAAACCAACCTGTTTGATTTTATTATTTTTACTAAAAAAATTTCTAAAAACTTTGGTTGATAATTGATTTAATAACATTATTTAGATGGCGACGATTCATCCGCCGCCTTAATTGATGTGAAGCGGCCAGACTCTGCAGCAAAATAAGCTCTCTGACACAAGCATGCAATTTTACAGTTCACCGTGAGCGAATAGAGTGGGGTGGGGGGGGGGCGGGGGGGGGGGGGGGGGGGGGGATAGTGGCGTAGCGCCAGGGCGTAGCGTCATAGAGGCACGGGGGGCACACGTGTCCCCAATCGATTGCAAAATTTAAAAAATCTCATAGGAAAATTGCCAAAAAACGGCTCGGTGCCCCCCCCCATGGTCGGTGCCCCCCAATCGGATGACCCACGATACGCCACGGGGGGTCTCAAAATGGTATAGCAAAATCCCCCCTTCACTTCCCCTTACCCCCTTCCCCTACGCAAGTTCTGACATGCCAAAAAGTCCCCCTTTCAAAGTCATTTTGGTCCCTATCCAAATTTTCTTTGGTCAGCTCCTGAGACGAATATAGGCCTACCTTTAGGTATATTCGTCTCAGACCTACACAGCATTTTATAGCCGGAAAAGGCCGCTATTGACTCCCCGCGCAGTGTGACTTATTGCCACCAGCAGTAGGCCTATATGGTGGCGGAGCGGAAACAGGACACCTCGCCCACACGCAACTTCGCCTACACGGCATCTCGCCTACGTGCCATCTCGCCCCCTATGCAATGCAATGGCGGTTGTGGATGTATCATGACGATCGATGTGACCGGAAGGGTCGCGTGTTCCTGTGTTGGTAGCAGACTATACGATCAAGGATTCGTTCCAATGAATGCACGGGAATATTCAACAAATTTGTGTGTGTGTGTTTTATAAATTGAGGCTCCCCTACCGTCCCGTCCCGGTGTAGATTATGTTCGGTTTTTAACACACCGTGCTGATGTGATTATAACAATATTTTTAAATATTTTAATATGTGTATGCATTTTTTCAACATGCATTTTTAATAATTTGATAACTTCGTGTTAAAGTGTGTGAATTTTTATGAAGATAATTATAAAGAAAAATATGGCAGTCTTAATTTTCTTAATACCATTGATTGTTAAAACTTTCAGCCTACTTTTAATAACTTGATAACGTGATAAAGCGTTTAAAATAAATGTTGGCCATTTTCAGCGAGCAGGGCCTGTGGTGTGCGTTTCGCCCCTTTTTACACCGCGGGTATTTGCTGCCGACGATTGCTTGACAAGTCCCCTGCGTGACTGCCAGCCAAACCACGGAATGGCCCGGAAATGGAATATACTGGATACGTTGCGTGCTACGGTGACAGTGCCATTGATTTACCCATGTCATACCCGGCGATTTCGCGGAAGTCTTTACTTGCCAGCGTGTTGGAGGACGGGTAGTGTGCGCAACAAAACATTTGTAATTGCGGGCCGTGTTAAAACATGTTTTGTGCTTGTAAGTCCGTACCATGCACACGAAGACGAAGGAAAGCCATTGAATTATGATACAAAATCATAAGGGTAATGAAAGTTGATTCCAAGTTTCCCATCATCGTCATCACTTTTTTACATTATATTAGCTTATATTTTCACGAACAATAATTAATTTAATATGTCCGAAATTTAGGCCTTATAAATGTATTTTTATGTTAAATCCTTATGTATTTTATTTTTACAGGTATGTTTTCATGAACAAAAGAATCAATTAGGCACTATTATATGTGTTATTTTATTTTACAAATTATGTTTACTTACTTCATATAAGTTCATACTTTTTAGTGTTAAATTAATTATGGCCAGTATGGCCTAATAATTTATATAATATGGCCAAAAAAGCGCTTGCGAGTTTTGTTTGTTTTTATTTAATTAACCGAATCATTCATTTTACCGGCTCAAACTCACTTAAAATAAAGTTTGAGATGTTCAAAACTTTTAAAACTTGCAGTCCTATAAAATATATTAATTCAGAGAAGATCTTCTTTGACATAGCCTAATGAAACAATTAAGGGAAAAAAATATTTGCCAAATTTTTCAAAGACAAATGCGCACAACTAGCAAAACAAACGCCAGCAGCATGCAGCTTTGAGATATTTTGTGGGGTGCTGTGCAGTGACTTATGCCCCATTTTGCACCGCGTGTTAACGGCGGATATTAGCTACCACTTACACGAAAACGCCGGGTGTGATTATGTTCAATCAATGGTACCGTGATCCATGCACGCAAAATGCCAGAATACACCGATGTATCTTCCTTGACAAGGCCGGGCCCATGCGCGGGCTGCATGGCATATACACACTGATGTACGATCGATTGCTTGACAAGTCCCGGGTCAAGTATGCTCTCAGTTTGATTAAGACCCCGAGAATTATACGGGCCATGTTTTGTGCTTGCGACGTAGGCCTATCGGAGGCACGCGAAGAAGAAAAAGTTGCAAATGTTTGCAAAACTGGTTAATACTAAATACGATTTCGGTAAAATTTTAATTTGGGGTTATTCTTTGTCAAATATTATTAGTATTAACGTGCTCCCTTATAGGCCTACACATCCAAAGACCCATAATTTTCTTATTGTTTTCACGCAAAAGACCAGCTCCCATGACCATTTTGTGGAAAAGTCCTAGGTTTTAGAATATGGCCCAGAAAGAACTCTTTTTTCTTTTTCTTTTCTTTTTTGGGGGGTCTTCCTCGAAAGGCCTCATTTGTTAGCAACTGCCCTCGAAAGACCTCTTTTTTGGATCCTACTCCTATTTATTGCACAATTTTTCCCCGAAATACCTTATGAGCGCGAAAATGGAAAATGTTACTTTTGCGCGCATAAAACTGAATCTGGAATCTGTGTTTTGTTTTCTTTCTCCTATAATTCTATGACTTTGGTTTGTTTATTTGTTCTCTCTACGTCCACTCACCCCTACACATCCCACCTAACACTCCATACACACCCCTTCACGAACACATCTCGAAGAATCAAGCGCGGAAATTGAAAATGTTACTTTTGCGCGCATAAATCCGAATTTGATTTTTTGTTTGTTTGACGGTGGTGTTTGTTAGAAATCAGTAAAGAAATATGTTGTGCATATGTATAATATACAAGAAGGTATACACATGATAAATGAAAGAAAGATAATAATTATAATAATAGAAACAAGGAAGGAATTATTTTAGACAAGTGTTAATTGTGTGTAGGCCTATGCCCAGCCTGATCATGCAAACGACATCCGAGTTATCCGAGCTTCCAAATCTGGGTGTGTGATAAGCCTAGATAGGGAAGACCCATTCGTAGACGGTGCGCACATGAACAGGCAAAATTCGGGCAAAATAATGATTTATATGAAGTTTAAAATGAAATCATGTATGGTATTTGATAGACCTAGAAGACGCGGTGCGCGTGTTAATAGTATCTAGGAAAAATAACGAGTTATATGAAGTTTAAAACGAATCATACCTGTATATTATAAAGCCAAACAACCTACATCTTCCAATCTGGGGAAAGTAACGAGTTACGTGAAGTTTCAAATTAAATCACAGCTCGTATATCAATAAACACATTTATTGCACAAAATGTTTCCATTTATTTGAAATTTTATAACTGCGGCAGGTCCCATATACCCACACCCATTATAATCATTTTTTCTCTTTCCCGTCCAATTATGATGGTTCAAACTATAAACGAATACCGTATTAGATTGTTAAACCGGATTTCCTCCTTCAGGCATAAGGCCAAAGTCTTTCTTTCCTTATGTCCTTAATTTTTCTTTATTCAATCCTGTTCTTTCTTGAGGCCTAGGCCTAATTCTATTTTCCCTTTGATACGTTTTTGTATTGTCAATGGTCATGTCATATACATAAATAATTCAAACTTTCTGACTTTGGTTTGAGCTGAGACTAAAATACCTAAAGCCTTACTTGCATTTGAATCAAATAAATATATTATATAGGATACATGCTAAATACTTGAAGCCAAAGCAATTAAGTATAACGAGTCAGATCATGCTGACGGTGTTTATGCTACATCATAATGCGCAGGTGCTCCTTTGTTAAAAGGGAAATCCCTGATGAAAGTCCACTAACCGCCCCACCCAAAAAGTTCGTCTTCATGGTCTTTCTTACGCCATGTGAGATACTAGTAGTGATCATATATTCTGAGCTAAGCATAGTTTGGTAACTATAAAGAAAAAAAGGTCCTACTCGTCCGACTGTCAAAAAGCTGAGACGGTTAAATAATAGCATTGCATGAGTACGACACTCATAGAATACTAGCTTAAACATATAAATCATCATTATCAGTTTGTTTTATAAAGTTTCAACACCCGTATAAATTATACGACATGCATGAATAAAGTGCACATGACATAGGCCTACGTATCTTCCAAATCTAGGTTTATCAAACTCCCAGATTTGGAAGTTATATGAAGTGGTCCTTTTTTATTATTATTCATTTTGCAGAAATTTATATTAAACAGGACAAAACACAAATAACTTGAGAAAAAAAAGATAGAAAGAATAAAAAACAACATACACAACACAAATACAAAAGCATCTCTAACATTATAATATGACTAGTACAATATTACGCAAAAAAAAAAATTAAAGAAAAACATAAAGATTGAAAAACAAAAATAGGACAAAAAAAAGCCCAACTCCCCAAACATGTCAGAAAACAATACCAAATAAACAAATTCAAAAGGAAACAGTACAAAATAGAGACAGACATAACATTAATTGATACAGACAAAATAAAACAAACAAACACGCATAATATACAAAAAACAATACGATCGTACCAAATTGTATGTAGTAGGCTACAAAACATTACAAAATAAAGAAAAGGATAACCAAACCAAGCCGAGCCAAAATATAACTAGAAACGTAACAAAAACAAGCAAAAAGCCATAGACCTATCCCAAACAAAGAAATTATTCACCAAACAAAGAAAAGCATAAACAATTCACTAATTAAAGGAAAAAACTAAATTGAAAATATATAACCAAAATCCACTCAGACAAAGCTCTAAGGGTGGTGCAATAATTATGTGTACCCCTGGGGGGTGAATTCTCAAAATGGTCTGCCAAAAATCGCTTGCCCCCCTTTGGCCGTGCCAAAAATCTTTGCCCCCCCTTTCAACGTGCCAAAAACCTTTGCCCCCCTTTTGACGTGCCAAAAATCTTTGCCCCCCCCTTACACATGCAAGATTTTGGGGAACCCGAATTTAAAACCTTAAATTGTCTTATCATATAATGCGAGCGCAGCGAGCAGGAAATTTTGCATATTTGAACATGTTCCTAACGTTTTCCTACGCCTTTTTAGGGCGTAATATAAAATGCTACCCAAAATATCTGTGCCAAAAATTGCTTGCCCCCCCTTTCGACCTGCCAAAAATCGCTTGACCCCCCTTTTGACCTGCCAAAAATGCTTGCCCCCCTTTTGGCCTGCCAAAAATCTTTGCCCCCCTATAATTCACCCCGGGGTACACATAATTATTGCACCACCCCTAATAAATCCAAACGAAGAAAAACAAATAAACATTAAACAACATAACAAATTATAGCAAGAACAACAACAAAGCCAAACACTAAAAAAACATTACGAAATATAAAAGAAGAATATTACAAATTACCCAATAAAGAAAACATGCAAAAGTCCAAAAGACTATTAAAAAAACGGTACCGTAGGTAACGTAGGCCTATTAAATTTTGATCCACTATACTTTCCTTATTTCGAAAACGCAATACTGAGCTACTATTCTAATTGCCGCTATAGCTAAATTAGGTGAGGGGGAAATACAACTATACTTCTCAACTTCAAATCACCACAGCACCATCATCAAAAACAATCATCACCTATCGACACCGGGCTATTTTCAAGACTACAACAGGACGTGGTCACTATAGGCCTATTCTCGTCCATTCAATGGGGGCGATTTAATGAATACATCATTGATAGTACGATCTGAATACACACACATCCTGTGCCCATCGATTGTGTACATCCACAATGTCATTGCGTTGCATTGCGCTAATTAGGGGGCGAGATGGCACGTAGGCGAAATGGCGTGTAGGCGAAGTGCATTGTGGGCGAAGTGTCCTGTATTCGGCGGAGCTATTATAGCATTCAAATTTAGGGGGTCTGAGACGCTGAGACGAATATACCTAAATATTCGTCTCAGCTGAGACGAGCATATTTTGTTCCGTTTTAGGCCTTCAGGATTTTCAAGTTTATAGCTCCAAATGATGAAGGTGTGTTTTGCTCCTCATATGTAGGACGTCATCGAACTTTTGGTTTGTTCCTTAACTACTGAAGACTTACTGAGCTGACTCGGCGTCGCTGTCACCCAAAGCAGGGGCGGACTGGTGGTTTTAGGCGGCCGTGGCAAATTGATTAAGACCGGCCCTATTACTCAATTCGAGCGTAGCGACTAGCGCATGGGGTCCAGGGGCCCGCGTAAGGGCCCCTGGTAGGGGTCGAGGGGGCGAAGCACCCGGACAACTAAGGGTTTTAGCTATTCTAGGGGGTCAGGAAGCCCGTATTTGACAACGATTTCTCAAGCCAAATTCCATTTGTACAGACATATTCTTTATCCATTGTCACTCACTTGCAATAATCAAGATCAAACCAACAGTTATTCAATTTTTCCTTTAAAAGTAGTGTGCATGTTTTATGTTTTGACTCATTTGCACACATATAGAACTACATCTTTGCGGAACTGTGTTATCATATCGTGAGTAGGCCTATATTCAATCATTAAAAGACAAATGCTGAAAATTGTTTAGGCCTACTGGGTAAAGGTTAATAGCAACTTGTTTAAACTGTTGCGATTTGGTAGTTCACAGCATCTAGCGAATGGTAGTGAGCTTTGGCAAAAATTGCATTGATCATTTAATAGCGAGCGTGATAAAACTCCACAGTGGCGTAGATTTGTTTTTGACATTGGGGTTGGAAAAATGTTCTTGAAATAGCACCTTTTGGCGACATTATAAGTTTATTGTACAAATGCGCGCGAAGTGCACAAACATTTTTGGCATATTGAAGCTAAACTGGTGATGATGCAGTGGAATATGATTCGCGCGAAGCGCGAAAAAATTGACACTTTTTAGGCTAAAATGGCCAAATATGAGATTGATTTGGTCAGAAACTCACATAGGATTACAGGTGTCATCATGGGGGAGATTGTATGGACCATCCCCCTTTTAAAATAGGGGGGGATTATCCCCATCCCCGGGATCTACGCCTATGAGTTGAAACATCAAAAGGGAAAGAAATTGGTTTGAGTATTGAACTGAGTAATGTGGCTGTAAGTATTATGTAATGTAATCCCTGCATTAGGCCATGTAAAAATTAATATTTTGGTTCTCGTCCCTCCCTCCTCAATTTCTGGGATTTGTCAGATTTTTTTTTTTTTATAGATTTTCAATTTTTTAGACTTTGGAATGATTTATGAAATCTTCATACATATAAATAAGTTTATTAGAGAACAAGCATCACTTCCAAGTCTTTTTGTGGTACTCTAGGGGTTTATCCTCAGAATCTCACATTTGAAAAAAAAAAAAGGGCCTCATCGTTTCCTCGAGCACTGTTGGAGAAGACCGAAAACTACTGACAATGCTAATTTTACATTGAAAAAACAACAACAAAAAAAACACACTCCCTCCCTCATCAATTCATGAAAATCCTCTGGACGAGAACCAAAACATTAATTTTATACGGCCTTACAAGGAGCACCCCAGCCCAGAGGTTTTCGAATGATGGTCTAGCCATGCTAGTTTTGACAGCTGATGGTGGTCCAAAGGGCCAAAGGCCGGGAGGGGGCACTCACTAAAAATGAGTGAAGCGATGTGCGTACAGTGCGGCCACAACCCACTTTAACCCCCATTTTTCAACTCCCTCTCACTCAATGACCACTTTTTTATTTTTTATTTTACTGAATTACTGAACTCCTCTCTCGATGCCCCCTATTTTTTCTTTTCCTGTCACAAAAGACCTCCCTTTGTAGAGAATTTTGACAAATTTCTGGTAATCTTTCACCGTTGTTTCTCAAAAACAAATCCCATTTTGATGACTTTTGAAAAACAATTATCAAAAATTTATCAACTTTTATATTTTGACCCAAGTTTTGTCCCAGTCTCACTGAAATAACCCCCGTTTGAGACCTCCTTACTGAATGACCCCCTTGGTTATATGGCGTTGAAGCTCTCACCAAAAGACCCCTATAGTTTCAAACTGGTGTCCCATGTCCGCACATCCCCGTCACTTCGAAAGTCGAGTGCCCATAGGCCTATCATCCCCTATTTCTACAGGCCTTAGGCCCTATCACTATGCAGACAAATAGCAGGCACACTGTGTAGGCCCTTATATTACTCAGCCATCCTCAATGATCCCCCTCTTTCCTTTCTTTCTCATATGTCTGCCTATATACCAAATGCCCATATCGGCCCTAGCCTCATTCCGCAGCCGCAATGAAATACCAATATTCCATTGACAGCCGGCCCAATATTTTGCTGTTGGCTTAAAAATTTAAAAAATTTACTGTATCGCATCTTGAGTATTGGCCTTTTTGTTTGCTGTGTATACGGTCTAGAGAATTGATTCAAAAGGCCATTTGTAGGTGATGCCGCGACGGTGTAGGCCTACTAGTGGCCGGCCTATAATAGCTTAGTGTTAGGGCCTATACCTTAAGCCCTAGCCCTTCGGCACTCGGACCTATGGCTCAGGCCCTATGTCTTAAGCTACTATACTCCTTCCCCATTCTCTCTTCTATTTTCCCTTTCTTTCTCCTCTTTTCCTTTTCTCTCTCTCTTTCTTTTTTCTCCCTTCTCCTTTCTTTTCCTTTTTCTTTCTTTTTCTCTTCTTCTTTTTGAGCAACCGGCCCTGAGTGGCCCAGAACCAAGCGGCCCATGTGGCGATCACCACAACGCCACAGTGGCCAGTCCGCCCCTGACCCAAAGACCCCATATTTCTTTACGAAAATTGATGCTCTGTCACCCAAAGAGACCTTATTTTTCCCCGGTATTTTTCCCAGTTTGATCTGTCACCCTGTCACCAAAGACCCCGGTATTTTTCAATTTGAACAACAACTTTCATCTGTCTGTGGCGCTGTTTCGGTGGCTCTCACCCAAAGGTTCAGTCCATTAAAAAAAATCATGATCTCACGATGATCACAATGACCCATATTCATGCACGTATTTTGGGGGAGGGCCGGCTTTGGGGGCCTCAGCCCCGCGGGGTAAAAGCAGCCTGCGGGCGGCCAAATATTTTGTAAATGTGCGCTAAAATTATATATTTTACACTATCGGGGTGAATTTCCTAAGCCTTTTTAGAGCGTTTTATTTAAAAGGAGCCCCATGTGTGTGCCAAAAATCGCTTGTCCCCCTCTCGGCTTGCCAAAAATTGCTTGCTCATCCCCCCTTTCAGCTCGCCAAAAATTTCTTTCCCCCAATTTTACCTTCCCCCAGGGCTCATAATTATTGCACAGTCCCTTAGGCATTTTCAGGCCTGGGCATTTTAGAATACTAATAGGCCTACACGCCACCTGATATTATCCAGGCATGAACTTAACTACAGAGAGGGCAGCATTTAAAGAACAACAGTGGTCTCTGAGTGTCTATATATGTTGTTCACGGTCCCAGTGTTCCTCCGTCACTTTATTTATGGAAGAAGAAACCGGCTGGATCAGTGGCGGTGCCGGGGGGGGGGGGCAAATCCCCAGTCAGAACTCTCCCCCTGTTCCCCCAGTAAAAACCCAAATTTACGAAAATGTCCACTTTTTGCGGATTTTTAAATTGATTTTGCTCCCGCCTGAAATTCACTTTGGCCCCTTGCCTGAAGTTGCCTCCCCCCCCAAAAAAAAATTCCTGGCGCCGCCACTGGCTGGGATCGAGACTATATTTTAAAACGGACGCTCCATGCGGAAATTGAACTGTGACCTTTAATAAATCATTGGAAAGTGAACCTTTAAAACTCATGTAGGCCTATATAATTATTACGCGGTCGATAAACCTTTGGAAAGTAAACCTTTCACATAAGTGAACCTTTCCGGGATGGAATCATATTTATGAACCCGCCGAGTTTGAAAAGTGAACAGTTGGAATCAATTTTTGAGGCCTATGGACCAATGGCAATGAACTTTTGTGTCATTGAACTGAAATCATAAATAAATATGGACAGTACAAACCTCGGTTTGAAATAGTACCGTAGCTAAGGCCGTATAAAATTAATGTTTTGGTTCTCGTCCAGAGGATTTTCATGAATTGATGAGGAGGAGGTTTTTTTTTTTTTTTTTTTCAATGTAAAATTAGCACTGTCAGTAGTTTTCGGTCTTCTCAACAGTGCTCGAGGAAACGATGAGGCCCTTTTTTTTTTTTTTTTTTTATTTTTTTATGTTTAAACCCCCTATTGTACCACAAAAAGACTTGGAAGTGATGCTTGTTCTCTAATAAACTTATTTATATGTATGAAGATTTCATAAATCATTCCAAAGTCTAAAAAATTGAAAATCTAAAAAAAAAAAAAAAAATCTGACAAATCCCAGAAATTGAGGAGGGAGGGGACGAGAACCAAAATATTAATTTTACACGGCCTAATACTATACCGGTATAGTGATGACTTTGGAATTATTTGGACAGTAGAACCTTTGGAATCATTTTAATGAACCTATGGAAAGTGAACCTTTCATTCTTATAAATGAACCTTTCCGGGATGGAATCATTTTTATGAACCTTTGAAAAAAGAACCTTTGGAATCATATTTTGAAACGGAAAGTGAACCACCTCAAGTGGTCTATAGACCAATGGCAATGAACTTTTGGGTCATTGAACCGTTCTCAAATAAATATGGACAGTACATACAATGACCCTTTATATTAAACTTTGGAATAATTTTTTATGAACCATTGGAAAGTGAACCTTTGGGATCATTGTATAAACCTTTGGAAAGTGATCATTTCATTCTTATGAACAATTGGAAATTCATTTAGGCCTATATAAACTTTTGGAAAGTGATGCATTATTATGAACCTTTGGAAATTAAACCTTTGGATGGAATCATTTTTATGAACCTTTGAAAAGTGAACTTTTGGAATCATTTTTAAAAACTGAAATTGAACCTATATCAATGAATCAATGCCAATGAACCTTTGTCATTGAACCGTTCTGAAAATGGACAATGACCCTTTAGATCAACGAATGAACCTCAAATAGTGATGAATAGGACATTCGGAAGGATCGTGATTGAGGCCGCAAAGTTGAAATAATGAACATTTGATTGAACATATTATTCTACATAATTAGAAGTTTTAAACTTCTGAATCTCATTATGGAATTATGCCCCTACCCCTAGTGATATTGTTCAGATTTTACTTGGGCTATCTTCAGTAGATAGCTTTCATGTCATTATTAGGCATGAATTAAATGACAACACAACTTTCATGCTAAGTTCATAATTTCTTCCATCATGTACGTTGCAAAATGGCATCTTTATTGAACCACGTAATTATAATGAGCTTTTTTGAGATTTTCTAGAAACACTTGAAGCTGACATGTGTAAGCAAGTGAGTGGATGATTGGTGAGCCGGTAAACGCTACTGGTTGTAGAGTGACCCAGTGACAGTGTAGAGTCCATAACAACACCAATATGGATCCAAAAACAACCCCATATTTATCTCGACGTCTCAAGATGATTTTCCTGATCCACTTCTTTTCCTTAGTAGCTCTGCTTTTGCATAATGTGGTTCCATGTGCAGGTATTGGGGAGGTAATTTATGCCATAAATGCCGGTGGTGATTCTCATATTGATGTACATGGTATAAAATACGATGCTGACCCTGCACAATTTGGTGTCGCTTCAGACTATGGCAAATCTATGATAATTCAGAGAGTCCCTCCTCAAGATGCAACGATCTATCAGACAGAGAGGTATGATCTCAGCTCATTTGCATATGATATTCCAGTGGAAGATGAAGGAGATTATGTTTTGGTACTCAAATTTAGCGAAGTCTGGTTTGCTGCATCCGGACAAAAAGTAAGTAAGCTTATCAATCATTCAGTCATCATATTTACAGTTACACTCTAAAAAAGTGTAATCTTAAGTAATTTTTCCTTCGTAATAAGATCCTCTACTAAGGTCAGTACATGATGCATGCAATTCAATGACATGTGTGTCCAAAGAAGTGTCTTGTACGATCTTCTTCTACCGGTGTCGGTGAGTACATGTATTCCTCTCTTCGATAGTATCATCGTACGTAAACTGTGCAGTGCAAATGTGGACGAGCGGGAACACGGCTTCTAGCATTTGTAGCTGCTCATGAAGAAAAATATATACAGGTGCAGACGTGCAGTTGCCGATAAGGTGCGAGAAAAACCGTGCGAGTAAAAAGAATCCAAGACTTGAGGACTCATGGACTAACATACATTACGACTAACGTAGTGCCAGTGGATGCAGATTATTTCGAAACTGGTCCAGGGATTCTGCTGACACTAATAGGCCTAGGAGTCGGTTCCAGAGACAGATGACACTCGGGGAAAAATGAGTACTGGTAGGCTTGAATCCTGCAGTGCTGTTGCCTGTACTGCATTGTGTTCTCTTGTGGTCTCGGAGGATTGGTACAGGAAAGGAGGGCCAGATGGTATGGCTACAAGACCATAAACAATGCGGTACATCATGATCATTTTGTTGCACATGAGCTCACCTGTCATGAAGGGTCTTCTAGCTAAGATCTTCCAGCATGCTGGTGACTAGGTCTGTTATCGACACATGACACGATTTGTAATTCAATACTTTGTCGGGGGAAAAATATGACAATCGACACATGTCGAAACTCGCAATGAGATTTAAAAATGCTGAAAAAAGTCAATAGAGTTACAATTACCGACTTCCGGTGTAAACATACTTCCTGATTCGTTCTGCTTCCGGGTTCGGGTCAACTTTGGGAGGTACTTTTTGACCTTCCGATGAAAACATGATTGTACGGTTAGCTTATAATTCGGACAAAATAGTATGGAAATTTCTTTTTTCCCCCTTTTTGATTCACTTTATAATGCATCATACACACTCGGACGTTTATCACAAAGTGTGCGCAGCGCAGCTATGGTCATCATCACGCTGTTGGCAGTGCTCTGTTTACATGTACATTCAAATATGGTCAAGAAGTGCAAAAAGTTCTACATGTAGTAACCAGCCAAAGGCAAAATTTTTGATCACCAGAGGTCATCAGGAGCATGTGTTTTCACAGCAGAAAGTTCCAAGATACATTGGTGTACAACCAGAATTTACCAGATTCAGAAATCAATGTACCGTTCTGTAGTTCAGACAGGGCCTGGTTAATATGAGTTGACAGCTTTTCACCTCATATTAATTAATGTGTGATTTTGACCTAAAGAGTGTGTGTTTCACTGCTTGTTTGAACTGCTTGTCGCCTGTCGGAACTTCCTTCATGTAGTGCAGCTTCAATCATTAAAATAATCTACAAACTATGGTTAGCAAAGGCGATCCATGAGCAATCAGTAAAAGTTTGTGCAAAATATATTTGTGAGGTGCAAGTTATAAACAGATGCTGAGTGAAGTTGCTAGCCCATGTCAACTTGAGTCATTGAGGGATGGTGACTGGGCCAGGTCCATTTTCAGTGAATTCCAGTCCAGGCAGGCTGCTGGTATTATGAAGGAGGCACAGATAGTTGGGTGTTGCAGAATGGTAACCAGAATCGTGAATCATGTCTTCGATGGAATATGAAGCCTCAGCCAATTTTGGAGTAATGAGAATCCAAAATCTCAGATACAGTATGCTGAAAACACTATGCTCATATGTGGAAGTAGAGAAGCATTGATGGAACTACTGCTTTGT
This sequence comes from Amphiura filiformis, assembly GCF_039555335.1. NCBI lineage: Eukaryota > Metazoa > Echinodermata > Ophiuroidea > Amphilepidida > Amphiuridae > Amphiura > Amphiura filiformis. Next base: position 79,576,501 of record NC_092628.1, read on the forward strand.
GTTGAGCAAGCTAGTGAGAAGACGTGCCTGTTTCTTAACACCAAGAAGACCACTTTGAGATAATGGTTCTTGATAGCAAGATCAGTGATGAGTTCTGCGTAGAGGACAGATGAGGTTCAGGAATTTGAATATTTGGGGTCACAGATCAACATCAAAAGTGACAGTCTACTGAAATCAAACAGCGATAGCAGGGAGAACAACCCAAAATATGCTCAACATCTGGAAGGGAACGGGCCTGTCAGCAGAGCTATACACTTTCTAAAGGCAACATTCTTCGCCATTGCTACATACGGATCTCATCAGGCACCAACCAAAGAATGGTAACAAATGTATCATTTTTGAAATGTGGTGAACAAATGATTACAGAACAGATGAATTCAGAAAGTATCCTGGCAAGATGAGAACAAATTGACTCTGGTACTGAGAGATCACATCAATTCAAAGCTAGAAAACTTGGTCATATTATGCAGAAGGAGAATAGCATCAACAGGGGTCGGTAGAAGTTAGCATAGGGAGAGGGCATCCAACAACAGTATGGACAGATGGCATAAAAAAAGGTAGGGAAAGGATGAAGTATGGCAGCAGCAGGGGTCAATTTAGCCACTGGCCCGCTTGCCCTGGCCAGTAGTTCTCTCGTAGGGCCAGAAGAATTTCCATCTGGATGGCCCAGTTGGGATTTTGGCAAAATTATGAATTTATAGCATGTTGCAATATAATTAAAACACATTGAAATAGAATCTGGGCCAGTGGATTTGCTCTTGGGCCAGCCCAAAACCTTCCGATTATTGCTCCTTATATAATTATTTCTACCCCTGCAGCAGTTGGATGGTAAGCTCCTGTGAAGGCCACAGCAGTGCCTGTGCCTATGGTGCATCTGACAAAAGAGAGAACTACATGTATAACCTACTCATCAGATGGTGGGGACAGTGTGGAGTCATGTTATATTTTTTTTATTGGGCACACTGTACAAATGTATACTGAATATGGTAGTTCCGGGTAATAAACTCCTCAAAAAAATTTTGGAAAGTTTTTTTTCTCAGATTATTTGTGACATGTAACATGTTCATATTGTGTGTTGCATATTAATGGATAGCTACTTTATTCCCCTTTACAATGACATCACATTTTTGAGACAATCACCTTTTTTCATGCCTGAATACACATCTTGTGAATGTACATGTAGGGCGCCGTTCGCTATCCCTAAGGACCGCTATCTCTAAGGTTCACTATCTCTATGGTTCGATATCACTAATTACAAAAAAGGTCCACTATACCTAAGGTTCGATATCACTAATTGGGAATAAAGTTCGCTATTTCTAAGGCTCGATATCACTAATTTTAAATTTATGAAGTTTGCTATCACTAATTTTAAATAAGGCCCGCTATCTCTAATTTAAACAAGGTTCGCTATCTCTAAGGTTCGCTATCACTAATTTAAAATAAGGCCTGCTATCCCTAATTTTAACAAGGCCCTGTATCTCTAAGGTTCGCTATCTCTAATTTCAAATAAGACCCGCACCGCAATCTCTAGGGTTCGTTATCTCTAAGGTTCGCTATCACTAATTTGAATAGCGAACCTGATTTGAAATTAGAGATAGTGGGCCTTATTTAAAATTAGTGATAGCGAACCTTATTTGATTAGTGATATCGAACCTTAGAAGTAGCGGACCTTATTCCGAATTAGTGATGTCGAACCTTAGAAGTAGCGGACCTTTTTATAGGCATAGCGAACCCTTTTCTCTATTAGAGATAGCGGGATTTTCATCTCCATTGAACTTACACGTTAGTGATAGCGAACCTTAGAGATAACGAACCTTAGAGACAGCGGTCCTTAGAGATAGAGGGATGTTACGGAATGTAGTGGGGTCTCAAACAGATGTGCCAAATTGACTAGGGGCCCTTCATGCTTTATACTTTATGGAATCACTGAACACCAACTTAAAATGCTGCTGCACTCATGCCAGCGCATGCTCACAAGGACTAGAAAATTTGACCATATTTCATCCATCTTACATATATATACAATGTTTGCATTGGTTACCAATTCAGTATCGCATTATTTTATAAATTAAATCTAATGTACCGGAACTAAAATTTGCTACTCACTTTGCTATGTTGCAGCCGAAAACGTCGGACTTCATCAGGCATCTGATGTCCGATGTTTTTTGATGCAACATAGCATTTAGTGAGTTGCAAATTTTAGTTCCAGTATTACAATGTAGATTAATAGAGGCCCTGCATGAAATTATCGATTGGCTCCAAACAAAGGATTTGAACCGGTGTCCTTCACTGTAGTTATGGCGGAGTGCAGTCAATTCAATCAAATGTTGTCATCAACCTATTTGATCGTAGTGCAGGGTTATGTCATTATGTGTGTGACGAACTGTCACGGTAGATTGCAATCATGCTTTTGTTGAATGCATTTGAGTAGTCCGCCATATTTACGGGATGATACGTCACATGCAAGGCCTCTATTTACAAAATAATGTTTTGAACTACTGGTACTAGATGAATAATCTTCACCAAAATATCAGTATTGCATTCATTTCAAACTCTCATGACATGGCACCTTCTAATGAACTTACCAATTTATATAATTAGGCTATATTTTATCATGTGACCTAATGTACATCATTGGTAAAGCATCTTCTTTTTGTTCCTCGGACTTCTTCATTTTTCGTGAATCACTTGATGTTTTCAAAAAGACTGTAAAAATTCATCTGCAAGAATGACAATTGACTTCAACAAATATATGTGACTGTTTTTAAAATTGTGTGTTAATATTTATTTGTTTCAATGTTTGCACCTCGGAATAGGTTGTCTAGATAGATAGCGCATTATAAATTTATGCATTAATATTATTTTATTATTATTATTTGTGTTAGCCAAGTCTACTAAAAATTTGTAGGAATAGAGGCATTATCAGGCATGAATATATATATGTAAGGCTTGTGGCTCATTTTACAATGTATGTATACATTGTAAAATGAGCCACAAGCCTTACATTTGTATGCAAATTTGACACTATTAACCATCCAAAGAAAGAATTAAACACAAACAATTAATGGTAGCATGTAGGTTTTACATGTATAGCTGGAGCGTGTTTATACACATGTCCACACTTTTAAAAAATCTATAAAACCAATATTTGGTCTAATAATGAATATGAATATTTTCAGAGTTATACCTAACAAATTTGCTTGAACATTTTTAAAAACAAGAAACAAAATGGAAGCAGCACCATCTTAATTAATTATGCAATATGTACTGTAGACCTGTGTAACTTATTGTATTAAATAAGATGAGTCTTTTGGAACAATAGGATAATGAATTAACCAAGTCAGAATTGCATAGCAAACGAGATTCCTGAATGTGTATTATTCCTGTGTCACTCCTCATGGGCTATTGTTCACTCTAGCATATAAAAAAAAAATAACAGGTGAAACTTGTTAATTGTCAGGACTTCAGATTGTGTTAACAGGTCTTTTTTCAGTATTGCCAGTCTTCAGGAAATTTCCTTATTCCAGGAAATTTTACTGGGATGATCCTGTATAAATGTATGGGCAAAGTACATTTTTGTCAAATTTTTTTTTTCCATTTCAGGATTTTCTGACAACACTGACTGGCATCTCTGTTTTTTAAAATGCATAAAACATTTGCTTGGGGTTTGAAAAAACAAACCATCTTGTGATATCAGGAATTAACAGATTTTGCGTTAACAGGTTTCCACTGTAATTGCTTTGTAACAGGAGCTTGTGTTGCAAGCCATTGATATGAAGCATATTGTGCATGAATGGACATGAATTAACCTAATTGGCTAGATGAATATATTATCCAAATGACCAAATCTTACTTGAGTATATTGTGCAAAAAATGGACATTACGGTCGTTAGCGTAATTGGCTTCAATATGAATAATATATTTGTCAAATTTCTCATCCTTCATTAAATCTTCATTTGTCTGTTAATGAAACTATTGTCTGTAATGAATCGGGAATTAAGATATTTTAATAATTAATGGTCAAATTGACATAAGCAGTGTGAATTTGCATTCTAATTTCACAAAGAAGATTTACAGTAGAGCAGATGTCAGGGTTGTTTGATTTAAATCACGCCAATTTAAATCATTGACTGGATTTTAAAAACAAATACTAGTACTGAAAAATCAACTTTTGTCATTTTTTACCATCTATAAATTATATATGTAAGTTAATTTATTTTATTTCATTCCTAATGTTTACTACAACTTTTGGATACAGTTAAAATACCTCTATGATGTCACTTTATCTACACTTTATTGCCAAAAATTCATCTTCAAGGTGCAGAATTCAACAGGTTTTTTCCAGTAATTTTACCAAATTTTTTCTTTACAATAATTAATTTCACATGTTTATGAATAGCATTCTGCGGGTATTCTTTTGACTTTTTCATGGGGTATAGCAGTTCTTGGAATAAAAAAAATAATACAAAATCTGATTTTTAAAAAAAATCAAAAAAATCAACAACCCTGGCAGATGTAGTAGTGCACATGAGATAACATGTATACATTTGCCATAAATTATGCATCACTGTTCATGAACCGCTTTTTTAATATTATTTCTTTCCATTTTAATATAAATTGTTTGTAATTCCGAGAAAATCAAGGATTGTAGTCAACATTGAAATTAAAAACTGTTTTAAATGTGTGGTGTGTGTAGATGGTGAAAAAGATATGAATTATTCATGCGGGTGTCATTGCATATATGTGTGAAGGTCTGGAGAGTTGCAACACCTTTGTGTCACTAAGAGATGATCAGGTGTCACTTGTTTCCTCCTCCTAGTAGTTGAATGCCTGTATGAAATTAATTGGCAAAGACTACATGTAGCATCTCATCAAAGATTCAGTTTTTACTTGTGAGATATGGATGATTTTCGGATAGACAAGGTCTTGTTGGTCGAAGCAGCCAAATAAAAATTGATTTTCATTATCTAAATCAATATATTATTGAAAAATAACACTTTGATGTTTTCCAAAAGTTCATTCTACAAATCATATACCGTATTCGTCCGAGCATAGTCCCACGTTCGAGTATAGTCCCACCCCCCATTTTTCGAAAAATTCCAGAAATTGTAAAAAAAAAAAATATATAAAAAATTTCAAGATGTTTTGTATTTTTAATATGAAAATTGATAATTTGTATTCATGTCATACTCTATTAATGATTTCAAAATGCATTCAAATTCAATGCATTTTGAAATCATTAATTTTTTTTTAGGTCAACCATGAATGATCCTAGCATCTAGGTCTAGGTCCAGGGACACTCCAAAACCAAAAAAAAAACCCTTTTTTGTTTTTTGAAATTCCGAGTATAATCCCACCCCCAATTGTGAAAAATGTTCACCTAAAAAACGGGTGGGACTATACTCGGACCAATACGGTACTTTGAAAACTTGATTTATTGTTATTTTAATGAGTTATGTATGTTTTACAAAAGTGTTGTTGTTTCTGCACTCTTTACATCATACAACTGTAACTCAAGAACCACAGGACCTACAAAAGTATATCTGTGATACTTAGTATTTGAATTCTTCTACACACTCGCTATGAAATGATCAATGCAAGTTTTACCAAGGCCAGATGCTGTGAATTACCAAATCGCAACAGTTTAAAACAGTTGATAACCTTAATAAAGCAAAAACATTATACTAATCAGCATAACCACCTGCTCCAGGTGATTTTAAATGACATTTGAGATACAAGATAATGTTACTGAAATCTACTTTAATACACTCTATAGGAGGTGCACCTGTAACCACTTGATTAATTTTCCTCCTATTTTGAATCTTACAGGTATTTGATGTGGTATTAAATGAGCAGCATCAAGTCATAAGCAACCTGGACATCTATGAGAAGGTGGGGACGAGGATCGGCTCATGATGAACTTGTACCTTTCACTATTACCAAAGGCAAACTCAAAGTCAAAGGAGAGGTGTCTACATTCCATGGTACATTAATGGTGGAATTTGTCAAGGTAACTATTCAAGGTGTCCCCTCACCCCCCCCCCAAAAAAGCAAGGAAAAATAAGTATCTTTTTTTGCCGTATAATATGATGTGCTTTAGCTCTGTAAATTCTGCATAATTTTATTATGGTTGATCTTATTATGAAAAATACCATCTTACGATCAATACTTGCTGGGTATAATGTCTACACAGGAATTATGCCCATTAATTGTTAATGGGTTCATTGATTGATTTAAGAAGTGAACAAAATTTTTATTTGTTCAATTATTTGTTTAATCGTCCATTCATCTGTCTGCCTATTCGTTCGTTCATTCATCTGTGCCCAAAATGAAATATGTGTTTGAGTGTTTGGCTGCTTTCCTTAAATGCGCTAATATGTACATACTATGAACCTGTGTTTAGACTATTCTCTTGTTACATGAGACAAATATCCAGCTGCTGATAGTTATCATTCTGGATTTAATATCAAAATCAATTGGTAAGAGGCATTAACCTATTTTGTTAAATCTTATTTTGCAAGAAGAGTGTGTACTCTACAAGTGGATCTAAGATCTATATTTAAAGATGTATAATCTACAAATTTTTATGTCCAAATGCATTTTTTTAAACAATTTATCCCTTCACATCATGGTATTTTACACTTTTTTCTGCCAAGTTCATCAATAAAACATGTCATGAAAGACTTTGAAATATGCGTGGGCCCAAATGGGCAACCCAGATGGTACATGTACAATGTATGGTTTTAGTATTTTGAGTCATTCCATGCCAACTCAGCATGAAAGTTAACCCATACTCATGGATTTTTTCCTTATTTTGTGTACTGGTAGATACTATTGAGAAATGAAAAACCTGAAAATTTGAGGTCGTAACTCCCTTTCGTTTCCGCGCTACAGCAATTTGAAATTTAGGGGGGCCACGCGAAAACAACGCGTCGCGAGGTCTACTTTGATTTTCAAGGTGGCATAATTTCTAAAGTATATATCCCACACCCCTGAAAATTTGTATTCTGGGCTAACTTTTTGTTTAGAATCCTAATATGCAACTTAGAAGTTAATAGGATATACCATATTGAAGATATCATATGAAGAGCTTTGTTTCAAAACCCCTTGCCAAATTTTGAGAACATATCAAAAAATCATCCAAATAATCACTGATATAAGTGTTTTTCAACAAAAGCAGTTTTTGGCTGGATGCTCATCCTACCCAAGCATCTCGCCAAAAACTGCTTTTGTTGCAAACCCCATATATCAGTGATTTTTTGATGATTTTGATGTGTTCTCAAAATGGGCAAGTGGATGTAAGGGGTTTTGAAACAAAGCTCTTCAATTATGATGGTCTAAGTATAGCCGAAAATCAAAGCTGGGCCCACTTCAGGGGGGTCGTATCACCAAAACCCAAAATATTTTAAAGTCCCAGACTCAGTACACGGTCGATCTTACCGTTTCCGATGTTGATTAAGATACTTCTTGCATCGATCCCGAGATGCGGAAAAACCAATAGTCATTTTGTCCCACATAAATGAATAAATAACAAAACCCCGATCCCCGGTGGACTCACCCAAAAGGTGACGTCACACCATATGATCGTCCCTTATCCTCCTTGGTCTCCGACTGACACAGGCGTGCCTATCGATTGTTCATAGCACTGTGTATCAATTTCTCGACCAAAGCGAGATATCTGGTTGTAGTTTCACACCTTAGGTAAAACCAAACCGGTATTGTTCGACTGAGGATAGTTTTGACGGCATTTTCTGGCGAAAAAGTGACAAAAAAGCGATCCAAAACTTAGCTACATATCGTGCCTCCGTTTGTATATGGGACACACGAGCAATTCAAAATGGCCGCTCGTTGGCGCCATTCATTTTGTTTCCCACGTAAAACAACCATTGCAGCCTGTAAGTTACAATAGATGTTTGTACATACACATTGTATTTCATGTACGGTAGGTTATTGTTGCTATGTTAGGGTGATTACTCTATCGTTATGTCTTCATTACCGTCCAATAAAGGCGAGTTAATCAGATATTCATACGGTGGGGATTGGTAGGGACCCGTCTGACATTTAGTAATAAAGTTAGCCAGTCCTTACTTTACCACTAACGTTAGCGACCAGCCTCCGTGCTCAGGTTTGCTTACTGGGCTTGAGTCGGCGTGTTGGGGGGGTAGTGCCCCCTCCCTTTCTCCTCGCTTCGCCTCGGCCCTGTCGGGCTTGCCCTTCCCTGGTGACGGAGCGGGACCCACACCCGCTCTGTTTCACCCACAGGGAGTGCTCACGATCTTCTAGATGTCTTTCTTTTGCTTAGGACTCTCCGAGTTCCAGCTTGACGATTGGGATAGGCTCCGTCATCGCCATAAGACGAAGAAGAAATCTACCAAGGGCACTGGTAAGGTCGATCACGGTGGATTCTGCTGTGACAGCCCCTATGGGTCATGGCAGGTCTGCTTAAGGGGCTCCGGTCCCCGGACAAGCAAGCGGTTCCTTCGGGGACTGCTAAGCGCGTCCAAAGGCTCAGCAGCCAGCGAAAGCACTGACTATCGTCGGAGCAAAGTAGCAGGCAGCAGAGCGGTAACCACCAGCGAAAACCCTAGCGGGTTTTGCAGCAGGAGGATACCAGTCGATCGGTAGATTCTGCTGTGACAGCCCCTATGGGTCATGGCAGGTCTGCTTAAGGGGCTCCGGTCCCCGGACAAGCAGGCGGTTCCTTCGGGACTGCTAAGCGGCGTCCAAAGGCTCAGCAGCCAGCGAAAGCACTGACTATACGTCGGAGCAAAGTAGCAGGCAGCAGAGCGGTAACCACCAGCGAAAACCCTAGCGGGTTTTGTAGCAGGAGGATACCAGCCCTCTAGCGAAAATCCTCACGGGTTTTTAGCAGGAGGACCCCCGTCCGTTGCAGGCATCTCTCCGGGCTCAAACAGCCACAGTAGTAGCCAGCGACGGGCAGCATGCAAGGGTACCCGGGCTTGCCTGGGTTGAACCCTAGCATGCATGGGTTCAACAGAGACGATACCGCTGCTAACGCTGTGGGTGTAGTCTTAGCAGAACCAACTGGGGTTGTCCACGGCAGCGTTCCATGGCGGGACCGCCGAGTGATACCCTGGGCCCTAGAATAGCTGCTGGCTGTCCACAGGGACTGGCTGGCGATTATTCAGGGGTTGGGCTCGCAGTCTCTCACGGGACAGCGACCCAGGTGCATTCGGTGGCAGCTACAGAGGCGAGCTACGGCTTGACTTCAGTGGTAGCCGCTATGCACCCGCCCATAGCTGCCGTGAGTGGTCCGCCACACACAGCGACCTTAGGCGGCTCTAGAGGGTACAGTAGGTAGCTTGAACAGCCTAGCTGATCAACAACCCACTTATGTCCTCGAGAGCCAGCGGAGCGTGGGTGATCCATTACCGTCAATGGGTCAATTACCCTCTCTTGATCGATCACTGTCAAATCAACAGGGCATAGCTCCATTGATTGACGCTGCCTATTCAGGTGGCGAGGTGATTGATCGGGGGCATGCACGCTCAGCTACCCGTGGTACTAGGCAAGCTCCCTCTAGCCAAGGGACAGCCGGTATAGCGGGGTACCCATACACACGGCTTGATCCCTTGCGGGGAGCGCAGTGAGGCATGGGTACAGTGGTACACAGCCGGGAGCCCTCACGGGCACCTACGCTCGGACCGCGCCGGGACCACGCCAGCACACAGCTTGATCCCCCAAACAGGGAGCGCGGTGTGGCGAGGGTACAGCGGTCCACAGTTGGGAACCCTCACGGGTACCCACGCTGATACCGCACCGGTACCGCAGCACCCGCCTTAGTCGCCACAGTCTCTGTGGCAACAAGGGGGAGGCGGTGCTGGTACTGCAGTACCATGGGGTTACCCTGGTGGCGGATCCTTTCAGGGTCAGCTGCCGGCGGGGTATGCCCCGTGGTACCCGCCGCAGGGTGTTTCTTCCACGGCCTAGCACCGTGGCAAGTGTCGCCTAGCGATGGCCACGCAGTACCAACATCAGCTGTTGACCAGGCCAGCCGGCATGGGGCTAACCCAGATCTTGATCAGGGTAGGCCCCGTGCTGCTAGCGCTAGGACGGCGGCTGCGGGGGCAGGCGGACCCAGTGGTGCCATGGCGGATACCTCAGGGTCTTGCGGGAGTACTCCCTCTTCTGCTGGCAGGTAGTCGGCGAGCCACACAGTGGTTATGCCTTCTTACCCGCTTTCAGATGCCCGTCCTCAGTTACCGTCATCATCGGAGCATGATCACGGATACTGTGGCGAGGAAAGGAGTCGGAAGCTGAGTCCGGTAGTGACATCACTACAGTCTCCTTCCCCGCTGCCCCGCGAGGGGAGCAACAGCAACTGATCTTCCTCCGGACACCCCCTAAGGGGGAGTCCATGGAGGAAGACCAGGGGCTCCTTTCAGTAGGATGCTCAGCTGCTGCTTCCTCACCGTGCACGCCTACACTCTCATTCCCGGCAAACCTCACGGGTAGATATCGTGGGGCTGTCGAGCTCAGTAGAGCTATGACGCCGCGTGCTTGCACGCTTCCTCTGCGTGTAGCGCGGAGGACCACGGACCTACCTGAGGGGGATCCGAGAGGGACCCAGATGTCGCAAGCGTATCACGCTCAGACAACATCTGAGCTCTTCCGCGAGTGAGCCTATTAGCGGTGCTAACAGCTAGCCTCAACGAGAGCTCCATGGGCCTAGCCCATAGGGTGTCCACTCAGCGCCGGGGAGGGGCCTGCCACTCCAATCGCTCAACGCGATGGAAAGGCAGGGTCCTTTTCTCTTTGGATGCTTCTGCGCTTCACGGTGGAGGACCGTGCAAAGAAGCTACCAACGGGAGCACTCTGAAGAGGTCGGAAACTGCCCTTACCATGGGTAGGAGCTCCGACTTCAGCAGGCCGTGCACCACCAACAGTACCCGAGACCGCTACCTCTGCAGCACCCATTTCTGGGAGGCGCAAGGGTAGCACAGGAACAACTGGCAAGCCCGAAGAAGAGCAAGCGCTCTTCCAAGGGAAGCTAGGCAGAGCATTCCTGGGGGCTCAGCGGTTTTTCCACAGGGGATCTCCCAGTGGGCGACCCGCTTATGGCTTTCACCCAGAGGTGGGAAACCATCTCTTGGAGCGCCTGGGTATGGTCAGTGGTGAGTGGGGGTTACAGACTGGCAACCCAGTCTCCCCACATTCGTCTGCACATTTCAGAGGTCCACAGTAGTGCCGTCAGACGGCCCCCAGCGTCGGACACTACTGACAGGGATCACACAGCTTCTCACGGCGGGCGATTGTCCCGGTCTACCCCCCGTTCTACGGGTGATCTTGGAGCCATTGGCTCCAAGGAGACCGGCGACGGGAGCCCCATCCGGAACCGCAGGCTGTTGAACACGTTCTTCAGGCCCAAGAGGTTCAGAATGGGGACTCTCGCCTCGGTGCTAGCCTGCCCCATCAGGGGCATGGGAACAACATCGCTAGATCTCTCGGGCGCCTATCTGCATATGCCAATCGCCTCTCAAGATCGGAGGCATCTGCGCTTCTAGGTACAGGATCAAAATTACCAGTTTTGATACCGCCATCCGCCTGTCCATCTCTCCCAGGGTGTTTAACACTCTTGGTCAGAGCGGTGGCAGCGTACCTGAAGCACAGGGGTGTCAACATCAGTTGCTACCTGGACGTTTGGCTCATATACGGACGCACTCCACTGAAGACTACGGGTCTCATGGGGTTGATAGTCCGTGGGGTGCGGACCCTGGATTTTTTTTGATCAGCTCAAAAAGTCCAGCGTGGTCCCGACGCAGACACCACTATTTGTAGGGGCCCAGATCACCCTCACGGAGGGGTTCATGTGCTCTCACCCGGCGGGTGATTTAACATGGTGCGGTGTGCCTGACTCTTGGCGAGTCTCGGGCAAAACCCGCTGTGGCATGGATGAAGGTGGTAGGCCTAATGGCCAGTATGGTAGACCTCGTACTGTACTGCCGTTTCTACGTTAGGCTTACCCAACTACACCTTCTAGCCTGCTTGCAGGCCCAGTCGTCACCAATATCCCTCGCGGTTCCGTTGTCGGAGATCGCGCGAGAGAACTCTGGTGGTGGACCCATCAGCCCAATTTGACCCAGGGTGTCAGGTTTCCTGCACCCCGGTATGTCACGTAGTGACGACCATAGCGTCAAAAGCGGGGCTGGGGGTCCACATCCACGGAGACTCCGTCTCGGGCCTATGGGGGCCATAGAGACAGAGTTTCACATCAACCTCCCTCGCTTACGAGGAGGTGATCGTGGAATCACATACCGTTGTCCTGACGGATAACACAACAGTGGTAGCCTACCCCAACAGACAAGGGGACTCCGGGCCACCACGATTGAGCCTGCATGCACGACACCTGATAGGGTGGTGCAAGTTCAGGCAGATTACGATGAGAGCGATACACATCGCGGGCGTCACCAGCATCCTCGCGCACAATCTGTCACGAGGAAGGGTGTCGGGACCAGCAGAATGGTCCCTTGCTCCGCAGGTTGCTCAGACGATCTTCAAGGGGATGTACCACCCCTCGAAAGATCTGTTCGCATCTCATCGCAATCATCCATTGCCGGTGTACTGCTCAAGGGTCGCGGACCCCCAAGCATTCACCGTGGGCGCTCTGTCCATAGACTGGGGAGGGATGACAGCTTATGCAGTCCCTCCGATCTCACTACTCATGAGGGTGGTGGCCAAGATCGGGTGGGAAGACTGCATTGTCATTCTGCTAGCGGCAAGGCCGCTGGCACTCCCAGTACCAGATCTACTCCGGATGCCGGAGCGGAGGTACCAGTCTATCACTAGAGCACCTGCAGTTAGCTGCATGGCCCTTACCAGGAACACGCAGCGGAGGATACTTTTCATCAGAAGCTGTTTTTCTCATCGCCGGGGCTAGGCGGAAGTCTACCCTCCGTGCGTATAGCCAGAGTCTGGCTCCATACTACGCTTGGTGCAATGAGACAAATAGCTCTCCCGCTTCAGAAACCTCTGTGCTGCTAGTTCCGGAGTTTCTGACAGAAAAGTTCCAAGCAAGACTTCAGCGGGCCACTGGGGCCAGCTATAAGTCAGCTGTCCTCTCCATTCACCGGGGTTTCGAGACGGGTCGACTATCATAGCCGATGGTTACCTTATTAGTCTACGCCTCGACGGTATGTTCGACGAGTGTCTACCAAAAAGGAAAGTGATCCTCCTAAGGGATCCCAACACAGTCTTAGATTACTTTAAGGGTCACCCTTTTGACCTTCCGTCAAAAGCGGCGCTTAAATCGTAACTCTCAAGATGGCTTTCCGGTTTGGCGTTGGCTTCGGGACGGCGGTGCTGAGTTGCACACGGTCTCGAGGTTAGCTTCCGTGTTCACAAACACTGGAGCGACACTGTTTCGGCGCTCTGTTCTCGTGACTACGAATGGGCGCGGTGCATACCGACATTCGTCCCTCTCCAATCCCCAGGGTTGGGCAAGGTTCGCTGAAGCCAAAGATAGGCTGGGGTGTCCGATAAGGCGCTGCAGCACTATTTCTTCGAACACAAGCCTTGCGAGGACTCACGACCGCATTCATCACCCTTACAGAGCCTTTCGGTCCAGCCGCTGTCGCAATGGCTGGTCCAGGTGTTGGTGGGGTCCGGGGATCGCGAAGGTTTCGCGTCCCCCGACCCACGCGACGAGCTATCTCATCATCTTGGGTATACCGTTCGGTTGTCCCTTGAGGAGATCTAGCAGGCGGTGTCCCGGGAGCCACCTTCGCCCTTCTCTACGATACTTCCGTTTACGTTAGTAATCAGAGGCGGGCGGGAGGTTTACCGGGACATTGTTCGGCGATCATAATACGGTGGTGTACGGGTACCAGGTTTTCAGACTATACAGAATACTCAGCATGGTAAGAACCAGTGTCGCTATTCTTAACCACCAAACTTATTAAGTAAGGAGGTTTATGTCTGTGATCGCGTGGTCTTTTTGTTTCCCGACCGTTGGGGAAAATATTTTCTGACCTCGCGAAAACCATCGTTACCCGCTCCCGATCCCTGATCAGATGCTGACCAATCTTGTACCTCCATCCGTCGGTTACTTGCTAGATCGATCTTTCAGATGTTGATGCAAGAAGTATCTTAATCAACATCGGAAGCGGTAAGATCGACCGGTGTACTGAGTCTAGGCCCAAACAAAAATGTTTGGTAGACTCATAACCGGTGCGATATTACCTTTCCGATGTTGATTATCCCGGACCCCGCCACCCCCTACAAGTTTGGTCCGAGTAGGGGATCCCAAGTCGGATAAGGGATTTATCATATGGTGTGACGTCACCTTTTGGGTGAGTCCACGGGGATCGGGGTTTTTGTTATTTATTCATTTATGTGGGACAAAATGACTATTGGTTTTTTCCCGCATCTCGGGATCGATGCAAGAAGTATCTTAATCAACATCGGAAAGGTAAGATCGCACGGTTATGAGTCTACCAAACATTTTTGTTTGGGACTAAATTTTCTCATCTTTAGTATGCACCCCCTACTACTCACACACAAAAGAAAGAGCCAATTCCAACTTGTTCAACTGAGTTACAGGTCTTCAAAAATGAACAAAATTAATTTTGGCCCTAAATAGACCCCCCCTGAAAGTCCACATCAGACACCTCGAACCAACTTCTGTTTGATATATGTTTGAGATATATGCCATATAATGTAGCCAGAGAAGTTTCAATCTGGTTTCTTGATTCCTTCGACTTTGAATCAACAGCATCCTTATTCCCATTGCTCTCTATTGTGAAAAGTGCGTTGACCCCATTTAACTGTAGAAGTCTATGATGAGAATGATACTAGTGATTCATAGTGAAGGAATTGAGAAACCAAAATGCCTCTTTCAAGGCTTAGTTATATGGCATGTAGCTCAAACATATCTCTACGGGTTTGAGGTGTCTGATGTGGATTTCCAGGGGGGTCAATTTAGGTCCAAAATTTGTTTTGTTCATTTTTGAAGGCCTGTAACTCAGTTGAACAATTTGGAATTGGTCCCTTCTTTGTGTTGGAGTAGTAGGGGTGCAAAAAGATGACAAAATTTGGACCCTAAAATATTTTGGGTTTTGGTGATACAACCCCCCATGAAGTGGGTCAGCTTTGATTTTCGGCTATGTTTAGACCATCATATCTTTAATATGGTATATCCTATGAACTTCTAAGTTGCATATTTGGATTCTACACATAAAGTTAGCCCAGAATACAAATTTTCAGGGGTGTGGGATATACACTTTTGAAATTACGCCACCTTGGAAATCAAAGTAGACCTAAATTTCAAATTGCTCTAGCGCGGAAACGAAAGGGAGTTACATGTACGACCTCAAATTTTCAGTTTTCTTTTCTCAATAATATCTACCAGTACACAAAATAAGAAAAAAATCTGTGAGTATGGGTTAACTTTCATGTTGAGTTGGCATGGAATGACTCTTTTATGATTGTACATAATTTAAAAGGGCAAGGGCCCACCAAGAAGGACTTCTGTACAATGAATATGGTACTTTGTGGTTACTAGACCAGTTCACGGTACCACAGATTGCCATGGTTCCTGTGCATCCACTCCTAGCTATACACAGATTTCTCATACAGGGGTGTGTTCTCATTTGCCAATGTTTACTCACACACACACCCCTACTTGTAATGTGTGTCGACTGGGGACTTTTTTGACAACTGGGGACTTTTTAATGAGTTGTGTGTCAACTGGGGACATTTATGTGCCAAACTCCTACCAATCGGGGACCTGTGTGTTCTCAAGTTTAGTACAACCGGGGACCTCACCCTACCCCTAAAAAGTACCCAGTTAGAGTAATGCTTTTTTTGACATCTTCACCCATAGGGGGAGCCCCTAGCCCAAGTATTACGACTGGGGACGTGCCCACTTGGAGTGAAGTCTCCAGTTAGTGGGAAAACACACAAAAAAGTCCTCATTCAGGGTTTACAAGCACACATAACCCCCACCCCACACAGAGGCATATCCGTACACGACAAACAAATAAGCTTCTTTTTAAAAAGCCATCTTGATCTGTCTGTATTAAACACACAAAACATTTCTAGCAGAAACACATACGTACTCACATCTGCACTTTACTGGCCAGATCATCTGAAACCAAATAGCGCACTTAAATCAATAAGGACATTACAAATACACGCAAAGCTGTAATAATTTGGACCAGAGCTAAAGTTACCACGTAGATATGTATGCTAAATCCTGTCATGCAGATTTAGAGAAACTACGATCATGACAATAGAAAACAACAGATATAAATTGTGATATAAAAATCGCAGTTTCATCATCATGCACATCCCATGAATTTTTGACATGAATTTTGTGAGTATTTTGTTTCACCATTGAGGTATATATTTCAGCATTAGTTGGTGTCTTTTTTAGCAACAAAGCTTTGCAAAGAGAAGTATTTGTTTCAGAAATGCAGTGTACCGTACCAGTACTTGATTGATTTATCACCAATATTATTTTCATTTTGACAACTACACTTGCACTCAAGCACTGCTTTGTTGAGTTGCAACTGGGAAGTGGAGATAAAATTACATGATTGATATTTACAGTGACATTTCCACAAATTCAGCAGGATCTTTTATCCAAAAATTCAGAAGTATCTATTTTAAGAACTGTATACGCCAATCTTTTTGCATACAGATATTTCCGCCGTTTCAAGTATCACTGACAATTTCGTGAGGTGTTAAATTTGCGGTTGTTGGCAACTTATATTTATAAAATACACGAGAAATTTCTTCAGTTCAACATATTCGCGGGTTATTATTTTCGCGGGCACATATTAATCCACAAAATTCGCGAAAATAAAACCACTGAAAATTTCAGCGTATACAGTAGTTTATTTATCACTGTCACTTTGAAAATGGACATTAAAATAGATCCATTGGGTTATTCCATTTAAAATCCACACTACCCCTGTGGAAGATTTTGGAAATATCTTTCACAAGGGGAGTATTAATTTCAAATGGATGGAACACATTAGGCAGCTCCATTTGAAACTCACCCTCCCTCTGAGTCTGGTTGAATCTTTCTTATCAGGTGTATGAAATTCTAATAGAGCTGCCTAATGTGTTCATTCCATTTGAAATTCATATTCATATTTCCAAAATCTTCCACAGGGGCAGTGTGGATTTTCTTTTGATGTTATATTTTATAGTTAAAGTCCATGGAAACAGCATATACCTTTTATTTCATCTGTTGATACCCAGAATAGGCGAATTTCAACTAAATGTTTTCACAATATTTTTTGCTTCAATAGTAACATAACAAATGGATAGAAAGACCATATCAACTTTGTCAATTAAATTGCATAAAATTGTTTACCAATGATGAAAAGAGGTGTGGATTTTTATAAAATTGTAAAAATGAGGGAAAACATCTACCTTTGTCTTGGAAGAGGGCCTTAAGAAAATATACATATTTGGCACACTTTCAAGTTTATACATGCATATTCTCACAAAATTGGCCCCTTTATCTAACCCAAATGTGTCCAATCTGTTTAAATTGCAGGCTGCTTTGACTACTGTCTGGCCCCTACTGGGTGGGCATGACAGCAGACTCAATATGGAAGCATGTAGGTGTGTACGCCCACATGCTTTCAAACTACTTCCACAGAGCATGCTTCTTATAATAATTGCAATTTTTAATTCCATGTCTGTGTTTTTTTACAGTGACAATTTAAAGCACATGATAAAAGACATGTTAATACTGAGCCTAGACAAAAGAAGCACTAGAAATCCAAAAGTTTGGCAAAAGATTTGAAAGTGCATCCTGATTCCAGGACATGTGAAAATGTGAAGAAATGAGAATTCACCTGCATGAGACCATACAAATGAATATTTATTGTGTGTTTGTAAATTTTGTTGAATTTCTTCTGAATTTGAATAAAACACTTCATGCAATAGGTGTGCTGAAGATAGAATCTAAAAATAAACAAATTTATTTACACAGGCACAATTCAAATGTTTAATGGAATCTAAATTTAGTAGCAGCAAATGGCTTGTTAAATTACATCCTTGTTTGAGGTTGATTTGTGTTCCAGTTTCTTTGCTTAAATTAACATGATTGCTATTGTTCTGTTTGTTTTTACAGGGTGACTATGATAATCCTAAAATTAATGCAATTGTCATCATGAAAGGATCTATAGAAGGTAGGGTATTCATTAAAGCTGATAAATAATATCTAAAAAAATCCATTTATGATGCACAGTTCTTAAAAGAATCAGAGGGTGTCTGACAGTCCAATAGTGGCATACTGTATTTTTTCCCAAAAATCATACCCAGTACCAGTATCTAAGGTCATATTATGCCCATAAGAAGTTGAGTCAAATTAAGCAAATAATGAGAATAATTTGGATTTTTATGGCTCATCAGGACAATTTTTGGACAAAATTATCAAATTGGCCCAAGTTGAAAGCCTTGGAGGTCCAGTACCAAATACATGTACTGGTGACGCAGTCAACAACAATGAGAGCAAAGTGGGAAAAATGTTGGCACCAGGGAAACGGAATCATTGTTTGGGTTACATTTCACATCAATACTCACTTGGGTAGCCAAGGTATACTAGTACTACTATATAATATTGATAAGCATAATAAAAAAAAGATGAGAATGTTAACTGTTGTTTCTATTTTACCAGACCCCCTATCCCTGCCCATTTTAGAATATTGAGCAGCAACGTGTGGAATTCCTCAAAGCTGCAAACTTTCCAGTAGATTTATTTCTTGCATTCGATTGAATTCTTTTCAACAGTCTTTAGACATCTGGATAAGACAAAATAAGATAAATTTTATGAGTATGAGTATAATCTAATCTTGATTTTACAAATCTAAACGCTCTCAATTACAGCGAGGCACACAAATGCAACTTTGCTGAATCGGCCAATGAGCTGATGCTGTACTGGTAGTCAATACCCTGATTCAAGCAGCCAATCAGGATACTCCTTCCATCATTGGCTATGTTGACAAGTAATTAGTGCTATAAAATGAAAGATGACTGTACCCTTTTCATTTTGTAAAAGCTTGTATCCCAGTTTTGGATTGGCTTTGATGTTGATTTTGATGTGTCTTTTTTTTGGTAGTAATGTAATTTTTAGAAAGGATTGCAAGCAAGCATTTTCTTCTATAGGAGGAAAATCAGTTTATATTCAAACAAGCTTCATAGCCTGTGTTTAGTTATATGACTTTTTCTGATTGTTTCTTACTTTCAATGTGTAATTCATGATCATATTTTCAGATATACCAAAGTTGCCGCCAATACCAGGCCAGGACTTAGACGAAGAAGAGGAAGATGATGAAGACGACGATGACGAAGATTCAGAAAAGATCGCCAAACAATTCACCAAGAAGTCGGGACCCAAAGTAACAGATCCATATGCAGCAGATGAAACTAGTTTTCTGTATCCTATACTCATTGCTGTGGCAGTATTCATTCCAACATTATTCTGTCTGTGCAGACTATAACGAACAGTAACTATAGATAGTACTTGAACTAGTTTTTATTCCTCTTGTGGGTTGTAGTGTAGAAAGGAGAATGTGGACTGTGTAGCCACCTTGTTGCTTTAACCCCCTGAGCAATACCTGCCCATCTAACATTGCCTCTGATTGGTCAATTACATGATATCTTCACTTTAATCACCAATCAGAATGGAGCTTTGCAAATAATTCATCCCAATGTTTTTGCGTGGTGAAATTATATAACAATGTTGCTGATTGCGCCAATTGATAATGAAAACTTCTTTTTGTCCAATCAGCAGGTAGTTCTCATGGGGTTAAATGGTGCCATTGGACATGATTCAGCAGGTTTCTGTGGTTAGTTTATTTTAAAAAATAAGTGAAATACACCTGTGAACTAGACACTGCCTTATAAGCTGTACAGTTACATCTATAGGGCAAGTGACGTTTACTTAATTTCTGTAGTAGGCATATATTTCTTTAACAGAGGAAACAAAATTAATTCCTTCCAAATGCTGGAATTTACCAGGAAGAAACTTCCTGATATCCCAGGTTTTCCAGGCCCATGATCGTAATTTTGTTGTACTTTGTGTGAATCAAAATTGATTGTCATAAACTCATCTAGCGAGAATCAAGTAATTTATTGTGTGTGGAATATGCATGATTTTAGGGGAATCAATTTTGATTCTGACAAACTTAAGTTTAGGAGTATCACTGCAAGAATTAATTCTCGGATTCTCTCCAAATTTGCAGCTCTGTGGTCAGTATGCAGTGCTAGAAATTGAGGTTTGCGTGTCCATTTGAATTGCTCATGCAAATTTAACTTTACAAAGATTAATCAGGCTTCAGCAAGACTACTAGGGTAGTGAGTTAAAAGAGTATTTTGTGATCCTAGCATCCTCTTTTTATGACATTTTTCAGTAGATATCCACAAAAAAAGCTCATTCCCAAAATTTCAGTTGATTCCGATTTTGTGTTTGCGAGTTATGCAAGATTATGTGTATTACACTACTCCATAGACAATGTGTTGTAATTTCGTTCTGGTATACCAGAACGAAATTAAAATTTCACAATATCTTTATTAAACAAATTAATCTGCAATTTTTGTACATAAACATTATGTAGCCAGAGGTTTCCAGTGATATAAAAATCTCAACTTTTTTTGAGAAAAGTGAGGGATGATGCTGTGGATCACGAAATGCCCTTTTAAAACATGTGTTGCTATGGCCTTAAATTTTGAAGTTTTGCCACCTCTGAATTGAATATTATGTCAGAACTGGTATAAATATAATTTAGGAGCAAACTTCCTATTAGCACTTGTGGCTGATAGCCCATGTTCTCTTACTTCTAATAGTTGTAGTATTGTCTGTAATGATATCAACTTTCAATCTTTATCTTCTAACATGACAAATCAAAGATTTCACTTTACATAGAAAAGTACATAGTGATAATTTTTCACAATTTTTTACAAGATGTTGATAGCACAAATAATGATGTGTGATATCCAAATAAGTATGTATATTAGTGGATTTGTTCATTTGCAAGGTGCCATCAGACTTGCATATTATATAAACAGGTATCGGGCTAAGAGGCAGAGCCATGAGAATGTCACACAATTGGTCTATGTTTTCAATGCACAAGTATGAATTTATTGTGTGATGTTTGAAGTATGAATTTATGACTACTTGCAGTTTAGAGCAACAAGGCACTTCTGCATTGTGAAATATGTGGTTTTTTTTTTAAAATCAATAAGTCGCTGTCCGTTCATTAGTGTTTCTATACAGGGACAAATTTATTTTCATGATAGTCATCCAGAGTCATGGTGTGAACTCATTCAAGAGTCAAATACAAATCAAAACATGATTTAATTGTGTGACAAAGCATTTATTATCCATGAAGTGTTAACATTTCTCCTTGGTATTGTAAGATAATTTGTGCATTCTCAAATATAATGTAGCAGATATTTCATGACTTCCGTCTGGTATAGAGACCTTGTATGTGACATACGCTGGCGAAGTGACTTGATAAATCGGATTAACTACCATAGCAATAGGTGAAGACAATTTTGAATATATCGCTCTGCACTTTAGTACAAGCAGGTTGCACTCATCACCAGTGTATGTCTGCAATCATAGATTGAATACAATACTGGTCTTTCAAAGATACTTATCTTACAAGTGCGAATGATCAACATGATATGTGCAGAGGTACCGCGTGAATGTACCAGTGGAGCGCGATGTATTCAAAAATTGTATGAATCTATTTCTATGGTTGTTGTCCGATTATAACATCACTTCTCCGGCGTATAGTACTTTAGACAACACGCCTTATTTGGTACTATAGCACTTTCAGTGTCCGGTTAGGTACCAATGACTCTTTCTATCAGAAATTGGTGGTGTAATTGCATAGTGGTATTGTTTTTCATTTAATTAGTAGACAAAGCACTACGCAAATGTTCAGTGTATGGTAGAAAAAGCCACTGGTACCTATTTGGGCAACAATAGCACCTTGGGACTTAATTAGATGTTGTGTCTAAGGTAATGCTTAAAATCATTGGGGGATACTTGTGAAAGGAAGTGAGGGAACATCATACCTCGGTTACTGGTTCATACTTGGTTTGTACACCTGTTAGCAACCCATTGACTATGTCCTGTGATCATTTTGATTGTGGTTCTGAACACACTGATAGCATGAACCAGTTGACCTGGCAATAATCAATTTTGACGTCACACTATGTGTAATAGAGGTTTCATGATGCATGAATTTTCTTCTTTCAAAGAGTAGTTATTGGCACAATTATGGCAAAAAAGGGTGTCTTGGGTCACATGTTTAAAATGTATTGCATTGAGGGTATCAAAGTGGACTATCTTCACAGGAATTAACACATAAATTTACCCTTAGTCCCTAATGTGCCATAATTGTGCTTATACGTGTAGAATAAATTTGGTCTGTGAATGCGACACACACAAAATGTGGCATGAAATAATGCTGTAAGTCGCTTAAATCAACCCTATGGGCACTACCGGCCGAATTATCAGCCTCTAAGAACTAATCTGATTGGTTACAAAGAGGGCTATATCATGCATTGAGCCAATCATAGATATGGTAAGAATAGTCAGTAGGGCTGACAGGGGATAAAGCTTAAAATTGCTAAGAGATCTAAAAGCTCTATTTTGATTGGTTACTGAGATGATTATGTCATGTAATTACCCAACCAGATGCTCTGTAAGAAAGGCAGTAGTGCCCATGGGTTTAACTTTGTTTCTGTAATGACAAAGAAACAGTATCAGTATTGATGTATGTTTGTTCACTTGTAGAGGAAATTATTTTGCCAAAATTATGTTCTATGTACAAAGTGCAATTAGGAAGAATCTATTAATTGTGCACAAGTTTTGTATGAAAATGCAGATTATAAATATAGCGAAATCCATTCCCACTTGTATCAGAGAATTCCAAGGTAATTGCATGGGAAATTGTTATTGTGTCATCATCATACATGTTCCTATTCTATACTCCTTTGTAGCATTCTTCAGGTATTTTTGATAAGAATTTTTAACTGTTTTCCACATGATTAGAGGTTTCAAAAACAATGAAGGGATATGAGAGGTTCCAAGTATATGTCGCCTTTATGGAGTGTAGAAACTGCTATGTAATTTTTTTTCTCATAAGCATGGTGCTTTGCAGAACAGAAAGTTAAGTTTATGCAGATGATATATGTCTAAGGAATTGTTGTTTGAAATGTGACATGTCTGTATGTAGTTTCCAACCACAGGAGCCTAAAGAGTGTTGATGACAGATCTTGCAGGACCTGAAGGCCATATATGAGAAAGGTTTTTTTATCACAAGTCTTTACATACATAAATGACAACCGGTGAAAAAATGTTACTGACCATATAGGATTTGAACCTGGGACCTTAAGATCACCGGACCGATGCTCTACCAAATGTGCTATTAAAAATGAGTCGGATGGAGAAGAGCTGTGATGTTATTATCTATAGGTCTACAGTTCAATGATGGCTACATGTTTAACCTGTGACACTAACGTGAGTTTCAACATATTGTTATGAATTCGGCAGACAGCCAAATCCTACGTCTTTTGGTAAATTATTCTTAAATTAGCAAATGAGGGATCAAAGCTTTAGATAATAGAGGGCAGCATATTAATTTCTTAACTGTGACCAGTGTGATAGGTAAAAGAGGGCGGTATACATGGTTAGCTAATGGTGCAGCGTAGTACGGTCAACAATGATCACTATTAAGAAATTTATACGCTGCCTTCTATAACTAAGCGTTATAGTACAAATGTATGTTGTTCGCTAATTCAAAAATAATTCATGCATAACATGAATCTACCAAAAGACGAATACGGATTCAGCTGTCTGCAGAATTTATAATGATATGAAAAGGCAACTCCTGACGTACATGAGTGTATTTTGTGTTCAGAATGATTCCAAATATAAATGGCTGTGCTGTGTCGAATCATGTTCTGATACTGGTTTAGTGTTTGTGTGATGCTGTTAGTTGACCTTGTGTAAAACATTTTTCTTTTTTGTTGGTGGCATTTTCTAGTTTGATTCATACATTTCTTCTTATTTTTTATTGTATTTTATTTCTGTTTGCTATTTTATTTTAATGTTCATATAGATTCCTTGCCTTTTCCTGGTGAAAATTGTATGCCATTGTAAACTATATATCGGTTCCCTTCAAGTCCGATAGTGATGTCAGTGCTTTTTCACGGTTGTGACGTAAGTGTGCCGACAAACCATCCTTGAATGTGTGCGTGTACGCTCTGCACGATTAATTTACAATACTGCGGCCAGCGAAATACGCACATGCATCACTACCGAACTTGAGGTGAACCAAATTATATAATGTTAGTGGTCACGCACCTGTCAATAATGTGATTGTATACAGGTGGATGACTGCATGAGGAGGATACAAAGGATACTCCTATTGTGTCTACTCATTCTTGACAAAAACTTGACAGTTAATTCTTGCCTGAGCAAAAACCTTTTTGAAATATTAAAATAATGTGGATAAGTTATGAAAGGCATAGTTAAGGTGGTACTACACCCCTTGCCAATTTTATGCCAATTTTTGCATTTTTTTCAAATATTATAGCACATTGGTGACAAGTAAGATATGTATATTATAGGGGCAAGGACTACAACTACTGTACTGAAAATTCAGCAACTCAAAGCAAGTAGTTATTGGTTTATTGATCAAATATTGGTTTTCCCTCATTTTTGACTGTAACCCCACAACTGTTGTCTGTGCTGAAATAAAATTTATAGTGCAGTAGTTGTAGTCCTTGCCCCTATAATATACATATTTTACTTGTCCCCAATGCACTATAATTTTTAAGAAAAATGCAATAATAGGCATAAATTTTGGCAGGGGTGTAGTACCCCCTTAATAAATTAAGGATACACAATACAGTGTAGATTGATTCATATTTAGCCATGCCATAAAAAAGTGCTGCTACATGAATGCTATATTGCTTTTTTCACGAGTGCAAAGTCAAGTGATATCCAATGTGTTGAGGAAACTTTTTGGCACGCACACTTAATCAATATCCTAAAATGCTCTTGCATGTATATACATACCACGTGTTTGAGCAAAAACATTGCACGTTATAGCCGGCACTGACGTTGCACTCGAGGAAAAGCAGTCCAGTAACAAATGGTACGAGTGATGTTGTACATCATTGTGTGAGGGTAGTGATATATATTAGTTGGTGGGGAATGTTTTCCGGAGTGGAAACTATATATACCTTGATAAAATGATTTGTTTGCTCTCTCCTATAAAGCTGCCAAATTTATCAAAATTATTTTACACTTGTGATGAAATCACAAGCTTTGAAATTAGACATAGTCTTTAATCCTCCCATAAGATAGCTAGGAAAAAAGTTTTATTTTTCTTTATATGTTATTTTGTCATGCACATGTTTAAATTTTATGTTTATTTGAACACAAAGTGTGTGATGGCAGGTTTCTAGAGCTAATGCTGCTTTCTTGACGTTATGCAAATGTTTGTTTTATGTATCCATTTCTGATATGGTGCTGGATGTAAATTTATTTTGCAGGGCTGTAGCAAGGTGAGAGGATACGGGTCAGCCTTCACAATGTGATGGGTAGCCATGGCTGGCAAAGGTACATTACCAGATTACTATTGCTGCAAACCCCAGAGGTACCCTAGAGTACCACTGCAGTACCTATGTGTGTACTGTATGTAAGATTCCAATGTTTGTACTTAGAGTACCCACATAGGTACTCTAGAGTACCAATGAAGTAGCTTGGCAGCAGCAGTGTACCTCTGGGGTGGCAGCAATAAGAATCTGGTGGTGTAGTGTACATGTAAAGATTACATCATCCTTTACAGAAAACACAAAGTCGAGAAGTGAGGTAATCCTTCTTGCTGTGGCCCTGGTTTTGGTTTGTAGTTTTTTTTGTTTTAAGATAGTGGTGATGGATATATTTTATGTTTATTATTTGCTTTATGTTCTAGGTAAGGCTTAATTGAATCACATGCCACACTGAATGGTACACTTTTGTTATGTAGCACATGCCCATAGATGTACAGGGTGCCCAATTAACAAAAATTAAACAGCCATATGTTCTATAACACTTGTGTAACAAGTTGACTTCCATAAATATGAAAATTATAAAAAATGTTTCATTGTTGGGGCACTCAACTGGTACTGGACAAGTGTTGAAAGATGTTATTTAATCTCCCATTTGTTTCTGAGCATATTGGAATAAATGGTCATATTAAGGCTGGAGGTCACTCCCATTGTGGCCTGTACACCATCCGCGATAATGAAAACGCTTAAAAAGGGTAGTTTTGCGTGGGTAGGCACGATATGCGCGTAATGTGTTTAGGGTGTCAAAAACATGAAATATTGGAAAAAGGGTAGCAAAATTGCAATTGCTAATCGCAGAAATGAAATTTAGGGTATGAAATTTGATGCAAGGAAGAAAATCTGTGTTTAGGGTATCGTTTTAGCCAAGGGTTAAATCCTTGTTTAGGGTGCTTTTCAAAAGTTGATTATCACGGATGGTGTACAGGCCACAATGGGAGTGACACTTCGGGTATTAAGGATATCAATTGAATTCCACACCATCACATCACATGCAAAATGTAGAAAAACTTAAAGAGGAGAAGTTTTTAATTTCAGGGCAGGGCCTTTTATAAAACAGATTTCTGTCATGTAAGTGTTCGTATAAGGTCTGTAACACACAGTGGTCTATTTCTGTAGTGAGTTGTTCACATATTGACTATTATGTAGGGAAGGGGACTTTGAACTTGCATTGAGTGTAATTCATACCACAGTGTGAATGTAAGGTCAAACTGAGTCCAATTTTACATGTTTGTATTTTTGGATAGACAGTGACACATGTTGGTTTGTATTTGACATTGTATGCAACGTGGGTATTGTAAATGGCAACAAATTCAAACAGATGGAACAAACATGGAAACATAAAATGTTCCTTTACATCTAGATAAATTAAACCTTGACTTGAGAAGTCATGCATTATGTGCAGCCATGCATTGTGGGTTGATTGGTAACCCTAGTAACACCAAGTGGAATTAATCCATTGTTGATTGGTTTATGATGAAGCAAAATGAGTTGATAAAACCTGTAATATGAAATGCAATCCATTGCAATCATCTATATTGCTTCAGCATGACTAACAGTCATACAAGTATCTGAGAACAAAATAGTGATGCGATTGAGCAAAATGAGTAATTTCTTGGGCAAAATCAAAATTCAGTTTTCAACTTTATTGTGTGTGCCATTTTCAGAGCTTTATTTTGATGAAAACTTCATAACAATTGGACTTACGGTTCCAAAGATACGGTCAATGTCGGTCATTTCAGGAGTAAACCACAAAAGAAGATGAACACTGTTATTAGCTGTATCTCAAAAATCAATATTAGCGACACACAACTTCTTTAGCTTGATCACATTGAATTTGGCAAATGGAAGCATTTAGACTGTAATTCAATGGTGCACAGGGCTCAAATTTCAGGGAGGCCACCAAGGCCATTGCCTGCCCTCAGTTTTGGCCTTGGTGCCCATAGATCTTTGTAAACTTCAAGGCATTCTTCATCACATGTTGACCTTGTTGTCATTCTTCGTTTTTGCCCAGTGGCCTTGAAAATGGGTGCCCCAAAAATTAAAATTTCAGGCCTGATGGTGCAGTCAAAACAAATTGAACATGACAGAGTGTCATCGCCCCGATATCTTTATGGCAGAAATCGCCATGGTAGATTGAATCCATGGCCATTTTGTTCCAACTTGTTTAATAGTTTTGAGATACATAATGGGCCGGGGGACATCCGACAAAGGCTATTGACAATAGCCTGGTGACTAACCTCTGTAGATGTCAGTGAGCATGGTATACGTCATGACGCCATCTGCTTTTAGACTGCCTCCACCAGTGGCCTACGCTGCGCTATAGTACCGTGAATCTTCTGTGACGCGAGTGGTTACGAATGAGGGCAGCTGTCATATATATTTTGTTCGGCACATATAAAATCAGAATTTTTGTCAGTTTTTGAGCTCAATACGCACAGTTCTTTCTCAATGCGCAAGCTAACGACTATCATATTCTTTCAACACATATATTCAAGTGCAAGCCTTGAAATCGGCTTCTTTAGAATAAAAAGATTACGGGAGATATTCATCATTTTCTACTCCGGTATCCAAAGATTTATCGTCTGAATAACAAATTGTGCATAGCACATACATGTGTATCGATCCCGGGTATTGATTTTAGTGTCTCTGCTGTACAATGTAATTATTTACCAAGCGATGTCGGTGTGCATGGTTGACATCAACTCGTTTTGCTTGATCACATCACATCACATGTGTGTATGGAAATATTATTTAAACAAATGTTTTATTAGTAAATTTATAGTTATAAAAGGTGTACAAATGATGTTTGTATATATTGGCTACCAGTAATGATTGACTGAAGCTTGGTCAATTGAAGTAAAATTAATAGAATGATAACAAGTACATGTACAGACTTCACAAGAATATTTTCTTAATTTTCTGTCACTTAGAAACCAACTAGAGATGATGTATATGACCCAATTTGAGATAATTTAATTACTGCTATGTGTTTTCTTTGCCCTAAATGTTTAAAGATGCAGTTTGGTGTACACACACCCACCGAAACACCCTGAAAGTGCCGCATTCATCTTCTCACCGACAATCAAACCTTTGAAAATGTCATTAATGTGAGATCAAGAGAAATTAAGCATAGTTTGAACTAATGTAATTGTACAACCCTGTGAAATTGTGGTACACTGCTGCTCTTTGTAGTTGCAAACATTTAGCACTTTTGTAACATTTCACCTCGGTGTTATACATAGCCAAGGACATTTATGTAATTTTTGGGAAGTGTGCAAATCAGTGGACTTCATTAGGCTGTTTGTGATTGAAGATCTTTCTGTAAAGGTATTGAACTTATGGTATCATAGAGAAATTATGGTATTAAGCAAGTCTTACTATTAGTAACAAAATCACAGGGAAAATTATAATGGATTCAAGGTGAACTATTGGGAATAAGTAAATATGCTTAAAATTTAATGGGACAAAATGGCACACTTTTGTGAAACTACCAAGTTTCTGGGTTTTGAAGGAAAAAAATCCCCAGTATTTGGAGGTACAAATACTACTTTTATATGAGCGATCTTATTGCAATATGTTTTGCGAAACAAAGAACTTGTTCTACTCTGCATAGTTCAAGTTTATTTCACCATCATATCATAATTATATACAGTAACAAAAGGTCGAGAAAACGACCGAAAAAAAAAAACATCGAGAAAAGCATAATTTAGTAATGAAGATTGAAACTATCCTCAAGCTATGATGTGACTTTCATAATGTTATATGATAAGACACAAATTATGCAGGCAATTGTTGGACCTCACATTTGGTTATTTCTCTGAAATACCTGTAAAAACACGACTGGATGTTTTAACATGTATATTTGTGTGTGTGTGTATATTTAAGATTTTTGGAATGAGAAGAAAGTACTGTACTGTTCCACATGTCAGCTTGTATTGTAAGTTTGTACTATTATTTTATGAGCTGTTTTTGCTCAAGTTTACCCTGTGCAAAGAGTGTAATAAAATCACATGGTTGCTATTTCATTTGTAAGACATTCTCTGTCATACTTTCTTTTTGTATGTGTCCTGACTAAAACTAGATTTGGAAGTGAATATCTTCCCTTTTTAAAGCCAGCTCCCGAGTAAACACAAACATGTTTTGAAATGAAAAATGTTATAAACATGTTTTAGTTTTGGTGGTAAACTTGTAAGAGCACATTTTCTTTTTCAGGCACTTCCAATCCCGTCATCCCCGTGTAAAGAGTAATACAGCAATATAAATGATCGGTTTTTCCAGACCTTTTGTAGCTTTTTGGAATTATGTGCTAATCATCCAAGGGCAGGGTTAGAAATTAACACATGCCTGCTTGGTTAGTGGCAACAATGGGAGAGGGGTTTCACATGATACAGAAAATTATTGAGATAGGTACTTTCAGCTTGCAATAATGGGATGACTTATGTTTCTACCACAGAATTAGAAAAGGAGAACCAGGACTCGACCTCCATCTTGATCCAGGCATGGAGCAAAGATTTGGGGTATTCGGTTTCCCTTGGAATGCGCTCGAGGCAATCGTTGCGACATGGATGATGGGCACATTTGAGAGATGCGACCTGCATGCGATACCAAGTCGCTTCAAATGAGATGCAGAATTGTTTTTGTTTGTCTCCGCTCACCAACGGTAAGGACCTGAATACCTCTCAATTTTCTACCCATAGCTGCATGACAGCGCTATTGTATGTAGCGGTATACACCAATCCGAGAAGCGTTTACTGTATTTGGCCCTCTATTGACGGTAACACAGATGTACCAGAGCGGGAGATTTAATTTGTAATTCAATACTCATGATTGTGTATTGAATATCACTATTGTGTACAATTCCGGGTACAATTCTGTATAGCACACAATAAATAATGGATAGAACCCCGACCTCG